>NC_063054.1:1142810-1437666 GCF_018812025.1 Megalobrama amblycephala | reverse complement strand
TAATAAAATCCCTGTGAGTTCAAAACAAAGCAATATAAAACAACATACTGCCACATTTAACTCTTAAGAAATCTGTCAGCTCAGAACAGAGCAATATAAAACATTTAGACTCTTAAAACTCTAATAAAATTCCTGTAAGTTTACACTAAGATGCCACATAAAACATATCCACCAATTTCTCATGAATACTGTGAAAAGATGGATTTAGTGGCAAGAATAGTGTTTACTCGCATGCCAATCCTCTAACTACATTCACTAGTTCAGTAAAGCCAGTGACTCTATGCATGTTGGTGGAAAAATCTTCCGTTCGACATTTCAGACACTGTGAAGAATTTTGGAGCCACAAAGTTGTGCAGGATCTGCAACCAACTAAGCTTTCGCAGCAGGCTGCAAAAACCGGATCTTCCATGATTCCTGACGGGAGAGAAAAAAAAAAACATTTCAGGTCTAAAACTGCAATACAAGACACAACAGATTAAGTCATAAAAAAATGTTTTTGAATTTATATATTTTTTAAATTGCCTCCATTATATATTTTTTAAATTGCCTTAAAATGCCTCCAGATGCTCCAAGCACAAACATAAATGTCAATGTTATATGTTAACAATGTTATAGTGCTGTGCCCAGTTAACAATTTGTCTCCCAGTGATCTCACCATGAGCTCCCAGGGTACTCATGATGTGGTCACAATGTGAGGTCTCCCTAGCTATAAATTTTATTGGACGTGGACTCTGACAGCGCTCAGACGTCAAATGTTGGTTGAAAATTAAAATTGTGTTTACGTCTAAACATATGTTTGACGTCAGACTCCAACATCATTAAACAACTCCACAAACAGCATTACCAGCTTCACTTATGTCACGAGTTCACACTTACATATAATTTAGAGGGAGTAGAGTTTTAATGCGTATTTGGCGTGCTGTCCGGGGGGAGGGCTCCGAGCTCTGAGTACAAATGGAGGTCAGATATGGCTGTGTCCGAAAACCTAGGCAGCTGACTTGTTGCCTCGCTGCCTTATCAGACAATGACTTGTAAGGCAGCTTTTGTGCAATAAAGGCACATCACAAAACTAATTTCGGACAGACTACTGAGGCAGCGTAACAGTTTAATGATCTACAGCAAAATAGAGAGAGCTTTGGTGAGAACTAAAGTATTTAATTACTACATTAGTAATTTCTTTCTATAAATGACATCAGAAGTGGAAAATGTTGGTAAAAAACATACATTTACACTAGGGCTGCACGATTAATCGTATGAGATTGTCATGCGTGTCTCATCAGTAAAGCCGGTTCTGTGATTAGCGGTAAATGTCCATCACCTGCTTTCAAATGGAGCTGCACTTAATATACAGAGCCGTAGTTCGCGGACAAGCTACGCAATATCACCACATTTACCGCTAATCACAGAACCGGCTTTACTGATGAGACACGCATGACAATCTCATGCGATTAATCGTGCAGCCCTAATTTACACACAAACTGACCAGAAAATCCAAATTTCGGACGGCAACTTTTTTTTCCAGCGCAACTGTATGGAACCCACAGGATTGTGGGATATCAAATGGCAGTGAAGAATACATATATGCTGCCTTCAAAAATCGATCAGATGAAGGTCTCTCAGGAGACAGGAAGTGAAGCTAACATTAGATTCAGACGTGCCTTGATGCCTTCCGACCATGAAATGTGTCCTCCGAAGGCAGCATTTTACAGGTTTCGGACGCAGCCTATATATACCTGTCTGTTAGATGGAATTGATGGAAGACCAGGGGTGGATGAAATAAACAGTCTTTAATGATAAAACGTAAATGGTCCTCACAGGGTATCAGATAGAACACAAAACACTGGCATAAAACAGAGCCAGAACAAAAACTGCCAGAACGACTGGAACAAAGGAAGTCTGTCTTTAACCTCCCCGTGGACAGAGGCAGGGACCCCGAGATGCGTACAGCCGGTAGAAAATAATGAGGACAGCAGCCAGGGTGAGCAGCCAAAGGCGAACGCAGACCAGGTACTCTGCAAACAGGCACAGCTGGGTAATTCACAGACTTATTTCTCACAGCAGCAAAAGTAACTTCAGACGGGACAAGACAAGACAACAAGTGCAGGCGTTTCTCACGGGAGGTCATTGAATAATCCGACAACAAGACAGGGCTAGGAAGAGGGAATAAGAAGCAGAGAAAATCAAGAGGAAAACAGGGACAGGTGAGGAGAAGGGAATGAAAGGGGAACCAGCTGAAAGAGATAATGAGCGGAGAAGTAGAAGTGTGCGCGTGAGAGTGTGTGACCACAAGAGGGAGACAGAGAAAGAGGGAGGAAAGCCAGGATCATGACAGTACCCCTCACTCAACGAGCGCCTCCTGGCGCTCCTGAGGCCGACTGGCGAGACCGGAGGAAATCATCGATGAGTGAAGGATCCAGGACGTCCCGGGAGGGAACCCAGCTTCTCTCCTCTGGACCATACCCCTCCCAATCGACAAGATACTGACAGCCGCGTCCCCGACGGCGCATGTCGAGAATCCGGCGAACCCTGTAGATAGGGGTATCATCGACAAGACTAGGGACGCGGACCGGGCGAGAAGGGGGACGGATGACTGGTTTGATGCAAGAGACATGAAACACGGGATGAACTCGGCGTAAATTAGGCGGAAGGCGGAGCTTTACTGCGACAGGATTTATGACCTTTACTATGCGGAATGGTCCAACAAAGCGGGGAGACAACTTACGTGATACCGACTGGAGAGGTAAATTTGAAGTGGATAACCACACTCTTTGGCCGCAAACGTAGCGAGGACTTCTAACTCTGCGCCTATTAGCCGAAACTGTCATGCGTCTTCTAGCTCGACAGAGAGCAGATCGCACTCTCCTCCAGGTGCGTCTGCAACGGCTAATAAAAGCTTGCGCTGACGGAACATTAGATTCAGAGTCTTGGGACTCAAATAACGGAGGTTGATAGCCGAGACAGCAATGGAAGGGCGAAAGACCGGTAGCAGAGGAGGGAAGCGAATTATGGGCGTATTCGGCCCAGGATAGTTGCTGTGACCAGGACGCGGGATTTTGATGAGTGAGACTGCGCAGCATACGGGCGACAATCTGATTAGTCCGTTCTGCTTGACCGTTCGTTTGGGGATGAAACCCGGACGAAAGGCTAACGGATGACCCAATGAGGCGACAAAACTCCTTCCAGAATTGAGAGGAAAATTGAGGGCCTCTATCAGACACCATATCAGTTGGTAAACCATGTAGCTTAAAGACATGATCAACCATGATCTGGGCGGTCTCCTTGGCAGAGGGGAGCTTAGCGAGTGGAATAAAATGGGCCGACTTAGAAAAACGATCTACCACGGTCAAAATAACGGTGTTACCCTCCGAGAGAGGAAGTCCGGTGATAAAGTCGAGAGCTAGGTGAGACCACGGTCGTGTAGGAACCGGTAACGGACGAAGTAGACCGGCCGGAGGGGAATTGCCAGCCTTAGTCTGCGCGCACGTATCGCAGGAGGCAATAAACCGTCGCACGTCTTGTTCTAAAGACGACCACCAAAAGCGCTGACGGATAAAAGCGAGGGTGCCCCGGACGCCGGGATGGGCAGTTAATTTAGAGGTGTGTCCCCACTGAAGGACAGCGCGACGCGCGGATACAGGGACAAAAAGAAGCCCCTTAGGACAGTTGCGCGGAACTATGACTCGAGAAAGAGAACGCTTCACCAGCCTCTCTATTCCCCAGACGGTCGTGCCAACAATATGATTAGGGGGAATAATCTCCTCGGGCTCGGAAGAAGAAGAGGAGGCAAAAAGACGAGATAGCGCATCAGGCTTAACGTTCTTGGTACCCGGACGATACGAGATGGAAAAATCGAAACGGGTAAAAAATAGAGCCCAGCGGGCTTGACGCGCGTTCAGTCTCTTGGCCTTGCGGATGTACTCTAGGTTTCGGTGATCAGTCCAGACAATAAAAGGTACGGGGGCTCCCTCAAGCCACTGTCGCCACTCGCCCAACGCTAGACGGATGGCGAGCAGTTCGCGGTTGCCCACGTCGTAATTGCGCTCAGCAGGAGAAAGACGGTGAGAGAAAAAAGCGCAGGGGTGTATCTGTCCATCAGCGGCGGACCGCTGGGAAAGAACAGCCCCGACTCCCACTTCAGAGGCATCGACCTCGACTATAAACTGTTTAGTGAAGTCAGGAGTAAGAAGGATAGGCGCGGTAGTAAAAAGAGACTTGAGAACGTCAAACGCTGTCTGCGCAGATTCTGACCACCTAAACTGGGACTTGACTGAGGTCAGAGCCGTAAGGGGAGCGGCTACTTGACTAAAACCTCGTATAAAACGACGATAAAAATTTGCAAACCCGAGAAAACGTTGAAGCGCGAGGCGAGATTCGGGCACAGGCCAATCAGTGACCGCCTGGACCTTAGCCGGGTCCATACCGATCCCCTCTGCCGAGATGACTGAACCTAGAAACGTAACTGAGGGGGCGTGGAAAGAGCATTTCTCGGCCTTTACATAAAGTCGATTCTCCAGAAGACGCTGGAGGACACGACGAACCTGTTGAACGTGCACCTGGAGTGATGGAGAGAAGATCAAAATGTCGTCGAGGTAGACGAACACAAAGACATTGAGCATGTCCCGTAAGACGTCATTGATTAAGGCCTGAAAGACCGCGGGGGCGTTGACCAATCCGAACGGAAGAACCCGGTATTCAAAGTGCCCAAGGGGCGTGTTAAACGCGGTCTTCCATTCATCCCCCTCCTTTATGCGCACTAGGTGATAGGCGTTGCGTAAATCGAGCTTTGTGAAAATCTTAGCTCCCTGCAAGACCTCGAAGGCAGATGACATCAGTGGCAAAGGATAACGATTCTTGACAGTGATATCATTTAAACCCCGATAATCAATGCAGGGACGCAGGGAGCCGTCTTTCTTCTTAACAAAGAAAAACCCGGCCCCCGCTGGAGACGAGGAGGGAACGATGGTACCGGCGTTGAGCGAATCAGAAAGGTAACTCTCGAGCGCCTCCCGTTCGGGAACGGATAACGAGTATAGTCCTCCCCGAGGGGGCGTTGTACCTGGGAGAAGATCAATACTGCAGTCATACGGGCGATGAGGGGGGAGAGAAGTGGCCCGGGAACGGCTGAAGACCTCCCGCAAATCGTGATACTCCTCCGGTACCCCAGACAAATCACCCGGCTCTTCCTGAAAAACAGTTACGGACAAGACAGGGGACACAGCAGAAGACAGACAATTAACATGACAAGACACTTTCCAAGAGAGAATAGAGCCTTCCGACCAGTTAATCTGGGGGTTATGGAGAACTAACCACGGATGGCCTAAAACCACTGGAGAAAAAGGGGAATGAAAAATAAAAAAAGAAATAGTCTCTCTATGATTTCCTGAAACTGTAAGAGTCAATGGAGAGGTCCTTCTTTGTACCCTAGGAAGGGAACTGCCATCTAGGGCGAATAGGGGGGTGGAATCTTGTAAATCTAAGAGAGGAATACCTTGTTCCAAAGCCCAAGTCTCGTCAATGAAGTTCCCCTCCGCCCCCGAATCAAGTAAGGCAAAACAGGAAACTGACGATCCCGGCCAGCGGAGGTGTGCAGGAAGGGAGGTACTGGATTTAGGCGGAGAGACCCATGATGTAGCGCTCGCCAGCAACCCTCCGCCTACTGACGAGCGCTGGCTTTTACTGGGCACCTAGAAACAAAATGATCAGCGGCAGCACAGTACATGCAAAGGCGATTTATAATCCTGCGTTGGCGTTCCTGTGTGGATATACGAAGCCCTCCAAGCTGCATCGGCTCAGGCTCAGCAACGGAAGATCGTGGTGGCTGGGTCGCCGAGGAGGCGGGAAGTAGCGAAACCTCCATTCTGCGAGCCCTTCGTCGCATCTCAAAGCGTCTCTCGATGCGGAGAGCCAACTCGACTAGGGAATCGAAAGTGTCAGGAACTTCTCGAACCAGGACCTCATCCTTAATTTCAGAATTCAGGCCCTCGAGAAAACGAGCGATGAGTGCCGGCTCGTTCCATCTACTTGTAGTGGCCAGGGTTCGGAATTCAACAGAAAAATCAGTGACTGACCTCTTTCCCTGGCGCAAGGTGGATAGGAGGCGGGATGCTTCGTGACCGTGTGCTGACCGGTCAAAGACTCGGATCATCTCCTCCTTAAAAAGAGAAAACTTAAAAATGCAGTCCACCTCTGCCTCCCAGTTCGCTGCCGCCCACTCACGAGCTCGTCCATTTAGAAGAGAAATCACATAAGCCACCTTAGATCGGTCCTTGGCATAGGTGGACGGCTGGAGGGAAAAAACAACCTCGCATTGGATGAGGAAGGCTCGGCACTGCAGAGGCTCACCAGAGTAACACGGCGGGTTGTTTATACGTGGCTCCGAAGAGTCGCGCTGTCCAGCTGAAGCAGAGGTCTCGTGACGGTAGTGATGGAACTGCTGGGTAAGATCCGAGAGCTGGACCGTCAGGGAATCAACGGCGTGTCTAGCGGCGGACAAATCCTCCTCATGTTTGCCCAGCAGAGCACCCTGGAGCTCTACCGCACTGTGAAGGGGGTTACCACTCGCCTGGTCCATCTTTGGTCGGATTATTCTGTTAGATGGAATTGATGGAAGACCAGGGGTGGATGAAATAAACAGTCTTTAATGATAAAACGTAAATGGTCCTCACAGGGTATCAGATAGAACACAAAACACTGGCATAAAACAGAGCCAGAACAAAAACTGCCAGAACGACTGGAACAAAGGAAGTCTGTCTTTAACCTCCCCGAGGACAGAGGCAGGGACCCCGAGATGCGTACAGCCGGTAGAAAATAATGAGGACAGCAGCCAGGGTGAGCAGCCAAAGGCGAACGCAGACCAGGTACTCTGCAAACAGGCACAGCTGGGTAATTCACAGACTTATTTCTCACAGCAGCAAAAGTAACTTCAGACGGGACAAGACAAGACAACAAGTGCAGGCGTTTCTCACGGGAGGTCATTGAATAATCCGACAACAAGACAGGGCTAGGAAGAGGGAATAAGAAGCAGAGAAAATCAAGAGGAAAACAGGGACAGGTGAGGAGAAGGGAATGAAAGGGGAACCAGCTGAAAGAGATAATGAGCGGAGAAGTAGAAGTGTGCGCGTGAGAGTGTGTGACCACAAGAGGGAGACAGAGAAAGAGGGGAGGAAAGCCAGGATCATGACACTGTCATTGATTGCTGAGTGCTCTCCAGTTGTGTTAATTATCTGAATGTGCTCCTCCTGAACTTTGTTAATAAAACATCATTACAAACCAGATTGACTTTATTTCTGTCAGAAGTCTACAGAAGCTCTTATTAAGATTAACAGAGGTTTAGATGTTGATGATTTATTGAAAATAATAGTTTGGTTTGATGTCACCATTATGGTGGTCTGTATTTGCTTTAGTTGGGCAGTTTGACATACCTGGCAGTTTTGATGTTTTAATGCTAGTTTTCTCTGGCTGCTGTAACTGTGTTTGTTATAGCAAGAGCAGCAAGAAAAAAATTGTAACCAGATGGTCAGCTACTTGATGGCGTTAAAGATACAATCATTATGTAGTGTTTTTATCAGCTGATCTCATCTAGACCATCATATGTGTCATTAACTTCACATAACCGATTACAGTAATGTTTCTACAGCATGAGATCCAACAGTATTTTAATAAGAAAATCTGTATGATTTTAAGAACACACTAAACACTGAAGAACAGTGAAGAAATACTGCTTCACACATTTAGACACACTCAAACATCAATAATCGGCATTTGAATCTCAACAATGGTGACATGCTTCATGCTGCAATGCATTCTGGGAGCCACTGATGTGTTTTGTATGATGCACCCAGAATACATAAACAGTTACAGCATCCAGAGAAAAACTAACATTAAAAAGGCAAGGCCAAAGAGCCCAACTAAAGCAAACACTGACCAAACTTCTACTTTCAAACTAACTTAAACATTTAAACATCTGTTAATCTCAATAACCCTAACCCTGTAAATAAAGTCAATCTTGTTAGTAATAATTGAAGCTGCTTATGCTGTTTTTGGGGTTGTTTAATGGCAATGGAACTTGACTTCAACCTTTTATAAGAATGTTAGGGGATAATGTTCTATCAATGTTAACACTTAACATGTTTAGAATGTTTTTAGAGAATGTTATCCTAACTTTTAGGAGGACATTCTGGTAACAAAAATAAAACTAGCTACTAAAAACATTACAAGAACATATAATGTTCACAGAACATCCTAAGAACAATGACATTTCTAGCTGGTGTGACCTCACATTGTGACCAAAGTATGAGCACACAGTGAGAGTGCTGTGAGGTTACACTTTTAGATCACTGAGACCACAGGGTGAGATCACTGTGAGTTCAGAATGTTGACTGGGTGTGATGGCTGAATAACCATTTTTAATAAATTCCATACAAAGAAAAGACTGACCTCTGCAAACTAGACAAGTGAAGACATCCCTCACATTCCTGGACTGTTCTTCAGTCAGTACCAATGTTGTCTTCCTGTTTTGGACCAGGTCAGACAGTTCATGGATGGCAGTGGTCACCTCAGATAAACCCTGAGCAGCCAGGACAACCTCCTCGATCTTCTCCAATACACTGTCCATTCCCCCTTCATCATCTCTGCGTCTATGAATCAGAAACATGTCATTTATATATTAGTTTTTAATATAAATTTTATATTTTTAAGCACACACAGGTAACTAGGATTGCATTTGGTATTGTAACTTACAAGATTTACGAGACTTACGAGATTCTCCGCCTCTTTTGTTGCATAGCTTGGAAATCAGCCTCCAGTACAGCCATGATTTTTCTTGAGTTTTGCTTCCAGTAAAAGGACCCTAAATGAGTACACAAAATGTATAATGTATGAATAAGAGCTAATTTGTGAGACTGATATGTGAATGCATTTCTAATTTAGCAGCAAAAGTTTGACATTGTTTATAGCAGTAGTTTGTGATGTGGGACTTCATAAATGTTGATGCAGCAATTTAAAGCCCACCACATATTTGCAGCCTAATTTGTTAAGCAGCAAAAGTTTATACCACTGTAAAAAGTTAACTTTTTAAGACACATGGATACGTAAACTTTACTTAGATTCATGGTAAATAATAGTTAATGAGATAAATAAAGGTAAATAAAAATTTTCCACTGAAGCACCTCTTGTTCCTTCGGAGTCTAATATTTCAATCCCATTGTGGTCTGTCAAAATGACTGGGTCATTGGTTCCTAGGGCATCTTTCACTTTTGCGGTCAAAATTGGGACACTGGCCTCCTGCTCTGTGAATCTTACCACCACCATTCTGCTGGTGACAAGCTTCCCACTTTGAAACTCTCCCAGGCTGACTGTCCTGGAATTCAAAACAGCTTAATTTAGGGTCTTGCATAATGATGAACATTGTATACATGTAAAAAAAAAAAAAAATTATTGCCAGCAGAAAATTAGCTTACTTTGTAAAGTATTTCAGGGATTGGGCCCTGGGTGGCAGTGAGGGACTCGCTGAGATACCAGGCCTGGAGAAGCGAAACTGGCTGCTTGAGGATGGAGGTGGCCCAGAGGCAGCAGCATTACCACTTGTGTTGGGTACAGCCCCAGACCCATGTACCTCATAGTGGGCCTTGTCCCTGAGATCTAATGAACTGAAGTGGCCATCTGCTCTGGGGAACACTGCCACATTAGCATCATCAGTGAGGTACAGGCTCTGGCTGGATACCTAGAAAAAGTAAGGTTTTCTTAAGTAGGCACAACCAGCATGAAATTCATTGTACCCTTTATTCTTTAGATATGTACAGTTGTCAGTTATAATCATCAAAATTAAAAGAAATAAACATTTGAAATATATCAATCTGTGTGTAATGAATGAATATAATATACAAGTTCCACTTTTTGAATGGAATTAGTGAAATAAATCAACTTTTTGATGATATTCTAATTATATGACCAGCACCTGTATAGGAATCACTACAATCAGATGCCATATTTTAGGTTCACTAAGCTAAAACTAATGAAATCAAACACAGCAGTCCTTCAATAAATAATGGCTAGTTATAATATTCAGTTTTGCTGAAAGAGTTTTAGAGAAGCATTGCCTCAAGTGTATGATCATTTTGCAGGATGCAGTTTGTGGTGTTATTGATCTGTATTGCACAGAAAGGTGTTTCTGTCATTGAGCTGAGCTCAAATGATCTAAATGGGGTAGACAAAATAATAAAAACCTGTCAGTACAACACAATACATTTCAACAGCACCAGTAACGGCAACCACATGACCGCATCAAAACTCTCTAAACCAGTTTTAATACAATCTGAACATTATAACCACAAAGATAATTACTATATAGCAGAATGTTTAGACAGCATTAGTTTTAGCTTGACATACCTAATAAACTCCATAGAGTGGGGATAGGGTAAGGAGAACTTTTGGCAACCCATAACTGCACGGTTCCAACAGATCAGTAACTTATGGGCCGACAGCTTTGCCATTTACCATTTTTTATGATAAAAGTGTGGTAACCATGTTTTTTCATGTATCGATTACCATTTGTATAATCAGTTTGGTAACACTTTATAATACTGTTCCTTCATTAATGCATAATATATAATAATATATATTTAATTCTAAAGTAAAGGTAATTTTAACCCACATGTAATGATTCAAGTGTTACTACATCCTTCTAAAGGAATTACTAATGATTTGGATCAGTATTCTAAAGTGAAGATCATGATAACTCTCTAGTAATGACTGAAATCATAGCTTTTGAGGCTTTTGAAAGGTTTTGGATAGCAACACTTCAGTCATTACTATCATGTTTTTCACTTTAGAATGAATTATATATTATGCATTATTCACATTAATTATGGACCTGTATATAGTAGCCTAGTCCTTAGTAGTGAGTAGTCATACTGTGAGGTATGAAAAAATAGTAGTCACTGATTAGCTAATAGTGAACTACCACATTCAACTGAGCGCTATTACTACTAATATATTAATCAGAGTTTCTTGTTAGTTAATAGTAGTTTCTAGAGTGTTAATAATACCTTACTCATTTGTTCCTATGTATTTATTAATTGATGATGGAACAGTAAGTGTTACCATCAGTTGTCCAACAAACTACCATGCTTAAATGCTAGCAAAACCATGGTTAATTTGTGGTTTACGTACAATAATTTTTGTAGTAAAAACATGGTTATTTTCGTAAGGGTATCCACTTAATGTCACACATTCAAAATTGAATGCCAGCAAACCTCCATTAATAAGCTTCATGCTATTGTAGTTCGTCCATATTACCTGAAATATTTTAGAAATGTTTTCAACCATCATGTCTTCCTCTCTCAATGTTACCCTTCTAGACGAAGTGAAAAGAACAAATGATACATCCATTTCGTCGCAATGATGTTGCCTCCGAGTGTACAAACAATGGTTAGCGGCCTTAAATTCATTGCGCATGCGCACAGCGCGGCGCGCAGCTGTAAACACCGTGAGAACTGGAAAAATACAGAAAAACGTAAATTAGCCGTATTATTTCGTTTTGGTTTTTCGGTTTATTTGTTTTTCGGTTTCGAGCTGAAAACTGGAAAAAAGACATCAGCTTTCATTTTTTGGTTCATACAGAACCACCGAAAAACGAAATATCGACCTGTTTTGCCCGTTTTTCGTTTGCCAGATTAAATGAAATAATTGAATGATCAGATGATACGACGTCTATACGATGAATCTTCAATATTTGAAATTACGTGCTGCCATGCAGCGCCGGATCAACAGATCAGCAGATGTCTGCATGGACGTGACAAAGCGGTGTCTATTCTTTAATCGCATCGCGCCGCACGCGTCCAGTGTAGTCACGGAAATAATTATATCTACATACAATTTGACAAGCATCGAATTCATATTTGCGTTGCATTTTCCCCAACGAGTAGCCTACGTAACTTGTAAAAAATGTACAGTTAAGCCTGAAGATTCTGCATTGATAAATGCAGTTTCACTGATACATTTAGTTTTACATTTTGCACTTACACTTAAAAAGCTTTTTTGCTTTTGGCTCAGAATAATCAAAAAGGCACTCATAAGCACTGCATTCATGGATTTAATTTTTAAAATGCTTTAAATGATTTGCAAAGGGTGCTTCTGGTTACAAATCAGAATATATAAATTAAAATACTAATAAAAATACAAGCTCTAACCCATAATGTACAACAGTTTGTTCATCTATCCCTTTGTTTGATCCCTCATAAGAAAAAAAAAAAAAATACATGCAAAAAAAATTGCCAGCTAAGTTAAAGTAAAGCTCGTTTCAAGCTAACTGTAATTCTGCCTGCTTATTGTGGTTCACATAATTTCGTTATGCAGAAAGCATGAATTTGACCCCTCATAGCCTACCATGCTCTGTATTAGGGGTGATCCATGGCTTTGTGTCAGGTGGTTCTTCGACTCTCTGCCATGCACTGAAATAGTGTAACATCGAGCCATTTTCATATTTTGTTCCAAATAATGATGCTTACAAACTCCAATGAGCAAGCCAAAGGTGACCCTTTTTGATGTTTGAGGAATGAGAAAGCAGCCTTTGGAGGAAACACGCTATACAAATATTCATTTGATTCAAAGCGCCTTACAGAATTAATGATACTAACTTCCCAGAGTTGATTATGTCCCAAAGTTGATTGAACACTAAAGCAATATTTCAATAATAAAAAAAATAGTAATAATAAAAAGACACTTTAATGTAGGAACTGCTGAGAGCATTAAGGTAAAATATTCTCACAAATAAGGGAAACTGTTTCACAAGGGGGTGAACTTTACTCACAACAGCCTCTACATAATACCGGTCTCAAATAACAGGGATGCAAACAGGTAAGAGGGGAAAAAAAAGGTGAGAACATTGCGTGGGGCTGGGCACAGATTTTTTTTTATTTGCTTTACATGCTCATTTGTAGTTATTCTTTATTACCCTATATGTCCAAAACTATAATTTTTCATGAAAAAAAAAATTAAATTGTTGCAGCATTTTACCAAAATCAACATTTGGTTCAAATCTCATGTTATAAAAGACAAAGTGCTATGCAGGATATTTAAAGACAATATTGGCCGATTAGATGGCAATGCTGTTTGCCACATCTCAGACCTCAAATACATAAAACATTACTTTAAAATTACTATGTCTATAATGGGTAAAGAGTAAAGAAAACACTGTACAGTACTTACTGAAACAACCAGTTCTTTATTTACCCTAATAAGTTCACAAGTACCATTGTAAGATCATTGGATCTATACAAATCCCATTGGTGACCTATTTTGATCTCAAAAAGGTGAGTTCTCACTGAAAGGTGAGGAGTTTGCATCTATGCAAATAAAGATTATAATGAGCTCTAAAAGAACAATCCATAACATTTGCAATGGACAAGGTGCAGACACTGGTTATGGACTGCACTTAATGAATCTTTGGTGCCAGATGTGGGAATGAAGCTGGGCCAGCGGTAGATCTGTGCATCTAGGCTGAACCATCTCCAAAGCTGTTTGGTGGAGAAAAGAAATAGAAAAAATGTTAGAGCATTTTATAAGGAAATGTACAAGTTTACTGTGGGTTAAAATACTTATTTCTCACAAACAATATTGGGCAGTGAACGCCATGTACAAGGCAGCAACATGCACAACATACAATAATTTTAAATATTTTCTAATTATTATAGTTATATTTATAATTAAATACTAATGCTAAATACTTTAATAATGAAAGTTATTACAACAGTAATATTTCTTATAAGGTTTAATATTTTTATTTAGCAATAATGATAATAAATAAAAATAGTTAATATATTAGCATAAAATTTCAGGCCAAATTGTGCAGCCCTACAAACAAGCAAAACAAGCCTGGTAATGTTAACTTTTTTCAATTTGTTTTATAAAAAAAAAAAAAAAAAAAAAAAAAAAATCGCAATTTTAACCAGGAGAGGGAAAAAAAAACAAAAAAAAACACAACGCAATTACATTTTTTCTCCAAATCGTGCAGCCCTAATAAAGCCAGGGACACACCTAATGATTGTAAGGCCGATTATGAATGTAAATTGATACTTATGACTGATCGCGCTCAAACGCGTCCAGTCAGAGCCAGTTGCGTTCAGTCTGCGATTACAGTCGGTGTTCAAATTCCATGTGAAAGTATTTAAATCTGCTTCAGTCGCAGGAAACAATCGCTGTGTGTTGAGCACAGTCTTAGAATGTTTTAGCTAGTTGTTAAATGTGTGCCCGGCTTAAAAATGAATTTACATATTGTCGCTGTCAGACAGATACCTCATATTTAATTAAACACTGTTGTGGCTTTATATAGCTATGGTCAAACACTTGCATGTGCCATAATATTATCATTTTATGAAAATCAAGCTCAAATGGAGTTACAAGGTTTTGACCAGTGAATGAAAGGTATATTATCTGTTACGGATAAGGGTAACATCTGTTCCCGAAACGGAACCTGGTCGCCTTTAGGTGGCTTTCTAGATTCTGTTGTGTCTGTGTTTGTCTTTGTTTTGCAGGGTGGAGTCAAGTAACAGGTTGCCTATAATGAGTGGACTAATAAAAGGATCGGTCTTTCTAGAAATCGCTGGATCTGCGCTTGGGTTCCTGCTTCATTTGGACTTGATCTCTCTCCAGCACCAGTTTGTGTTACTGTTATTTTTGTTTGTTAGTTTATTATGTGTTTCTTCTTTAAATAAATATATTTTTGAGTCAACTTGAGTTGAGCATGGCCTCCCGTTTTTGTTAGCTACCATGAGCCAGTAACATGTGGTGGCTCGTCTCGGAGTAACTGAAAGAAATAATCAGTAATTTTGATTGTACTTGATTGAGTAGATTTCAAAGCCGTGGGGAGAGCCATGTTTTTTTCCTTTTTCTTTTCTTGTGTTGGAGATAAGAGATCAAGTAAGTAAATTTATTATTATTGAATATTTGGTCTGGGGTAAGTTGTCATGGTGTTGCTTGTGCTTGATTCATTGAAATGTGATTAGTAGGTTTACTTTGTAAAAGTTAGCCTCGTGTTAGTTAAAGAGCGGTTAACGCTGTTTCTAATTTTAATTTTTAATTTTAGTTTTTTGTGTTTGTGTCGGACGCGGGTAGACTGCTTGTGGTGGCAGCTGAGCTGCATGTGGGCACATTGAAGAGGTTAGGGTTTGAGTTTGTTTTGTTAATTTTACGAGGCAAATCTATGTAAACCTACTCTTTTTCTAATAATGATAATGATAATAATAATAAAAACGTTTCATCTTGCACTTCGCAACCTCTGCCACTATCCTATGAACCAAAAAGAAAATGAAGAAAATAGGGTGATTTGATTGTTTTCATTAATTTCTAACTCTTCTTGTTGAAATCGAAAATAGTTTATAATGGATAAGTTACGAGTTTTTTAGCAGCGCCGATGGAGGAAAAAATTGGAAGGTCTCACGAAAGATCAATTGCGTAAAGCTGGTGAGCATTTTAATATTGAATTATTGTTGTTTTTGTTTGTTAGTTTATTATGTGTTTCTTCTTTAAATAAATATATTTTTGAGTCAACTTGAGTTGAGTGTGGCCTCCCTGTTTTTGTTAGCTACCATGAGCCAGGTATGTAATCCGTCACGGGAACAGCATCTGAGACATCCCATTACGTTTTCATCAACATACATTATAAAGTTTATTGTAGCTTATGGGCACTCGGTTTCATTGTTGAAATCTCATGATCAAAACCTCATGATATGATCAAGCGCTACAACAAAGGATATTTAAAACCATATGCTTCAACTAGTTATTCTCGGCTCTTCAAATACAAAAAAACACTAGCTATAAATGGACAGTTTTTCTTGAGTAAGGAAAATCCTGCAATTACGCAAACCTCAGTTCTTTATTTTACCCTTGCACTGCAAACAAGCAGAGATCTCTGACTCCAAACTTTAACAGATGACCAATAGCATTAATTTTATTAGCTCATAACTGTTACAATGACGAAATATAGAGATACGAGGTTTCGGCCCAATGGCGTGTTGATATATTCTTATTTGTAGCATTTATTTTTTTACTTATTTTTTTGGAATTTGAACACAGTGGTTGGGAAACACTGGTTTATATAGTGGTATGTAAATATGGGATAGTTCAAAATTCTGTCTCAGTAGAGAGCTGTCATCTGCTCATGTGAATAGAAGTGGCTGTCCTGAAGAAAGCTCAAACGTCGGCTCTCATCAAAACTCATCCGGACGGAGCATGAGAGCAATCCCGTGAAAGGCAATAAAGAGTGCAGCACGTATCTGTGAAGGAGAACAGAGCTGTGAGGGCGTGAATGACAGTAGGGCTGTGTATTGCCAAGAATCTGGCGATACGCGTCACGATCCAATATATTGTGATACATTGCGATACTGTAAGAAAGGCGATATATTGCAATATTTCTGGGGAGGGGGGGGGGTTTAGAAAGAGAATCTAATTTTAGAAAAAAAACGGTCATAAAGAACAACCATATGCATAAAACCTGACAAAAAAAAAAAAAAAATAATTTGCATTTATATCACAATCACTATTTTGTGCAATCTAAATACAGGGAAAACAGTAAAGTGACTGCAGGATTCTTTAGGTGTATATGTTTTAAAGGTTCACAGTATAGCAGTTTTTAATTTCTAAAGTATTTAACAACAGGAAGTCAGTCTATTTGATGACTTTGTTTTTTTTTTTATAAGTGTGCAGTACATATTCTATCGAAACCCCACTCTCAGCAGCGGGTCACATCGGGATGTTAAGCGAGCTCTGAGATTTAATGTGTTTCGAGTATTTAGATTTTAACATGGCCTATTTTGCCAACAGGACAGAATTCTGCGTGAGTCAGGCAAGCAGAATAAAATGCACTGTAAATAAACATTAATAAAACAAATGGTTAAGTCACTAGTGCATGACCTCCCATGGCTTAATGCTTCCATAAATTAAATGTATCAACTTTATTTTTCATAATCTTTTTAACAAAACAAAACAAAAAACAACAGCACCAACAAAAACCATGCACTGACTAACAGTATCTTTAATTCATTACCTTGTGCAAGTGTGATAAGAGGGTCCTCACCAGGTCAGGTTTCCACAGCTGGTGCACCCAAGGCGGCAGAATCAAAGAGACTAGAAGGGGGAGAAAAAGAAAAAAGTCCCAGACACATCACTCATGTATGAAAGGAATAGATATAACACACACACACACACACACACACACACACACACACGCTAAAAGGAAAACAAAAAACAAAAAAAACAAAACTGTAGAATCAAGTTCTTTTAGTGGAGAAGCAACAAACCATGGGGTCTGTGAGTATTCTATAAATCAAACCAACGTGCCATTAGAGATCCACTGTATTAACTGTGTTAGATAAGTAAAAGAATAAAATGACAGCATTATTACTTTTTGTTATGAAGCTATGGCAGTTTGTTTTGCATTTATATTTATATTAAATGTGTTTTTAAGCTACCATCTTTCATAATTTCCATAGGTTTGTCCACATTTTTCCTACACCCCACAGCGCTTTGCACAAACTACAGGTGTAACTTCCATGAAACTGTAAACATTTTTTTTTCCTGTGTAGTGATGCATGGTTTTACCATGACCTACAAAAAAAAGAATGGCCTAGCAACAAAGCAAAAGAAAGGGCTATCAAGACCCAACTCAACTGCATTGTGTTCCACTTAAATTGTGGAAAGTGATTTAAAAAAAGAAAGAAAAAAAAAAGAAAAATTATATATGTACATTTTAAAATGTATTTTCATAATTTTTTTCAGGATTAACCTACACTACCTAAAAGTTTGGAAACATTACTATTTTTAATTTTGAGTTTCTTATGCTCATTAAGGCTGCATTCATTTCATAATAAATACAGAAAAAACAAATATTGTGAAATATTACAAATTAAAATTATGGTTTTCTATTTTAATATACTTAATTTATTCCTGTGATCATTACTCCAGTCTTCAGTGTCACATGATCCTTCAGAAATCATTCTGATATGCCAATTTATTATCAATGTTGGAAACAGTTGAGCTGCTTAATATTTTATAACCTGTGATACTTTCAGGATTCTTTGTTTTCTTTTTCTGAAAATCTTAATTTTTTTCTTTCATTCTTTGTGTTCCTTTTGAAGGACTGATATGCTATATTTTTACTATAAAAATCTTATGACAAACATGTCTTCTAATATCTTCAATTGTTGTGAATACCGAGCTGCAGCGGACACATTTGTAAAGACTTTACTTGGACCCATTGTGCGAGCTCTCTCTTTAATACCGCGTGGTTTACATGTTGCTGCTGATTGGGCTGACATTTGACACACCCACCAATCAAGAGGAAACGTTAAACCCCGTTGCACACCGTTTCCAAGAAACATGTTGTTCAACATGAAAACCATAGCAAAATGTTGCGCAGCGGTTTGAACTTGAACGTGTCCCTGATCTCCGTTTGTGCGCTCTTTCACACTCACAAAGCGCTGACGCAGAAGAAGAGCATAGTTCACCCAAACATGAAAATTCTGTCATCATTTACTTACCTTGTTGTTGTTGTTGTTGAAGGTAAGTGGGTGACAGAATTTTCATTTTTGGGTGAACTATCCCGTTAAAACCAAAAACACATACCTTGTTTTATTCATTTTTGTTTAATATTTTTGTGACTTACTGAGTGATGTTTTAGCTTGATTTTAAATGATCTTCCTTGAGTAACTAAGACTGTCATAAAAATGCTATTCTAAAATGTCTACAATTAATCAGCCTCTCCTCGTCCATAAAGGCCCATCAGCACGGAAGAGCCTAGGTCGCTCCCAGAAAAGATTCTAATTATTTACAAAGAGCAGCTCCTGTTCATTACACCAAGACATTAACATTAATTTAAAGCAAACAATCTACTGAACCTTTCATGTCCTCGTCAGTATGTCAGAAGCTTTCCGGACACGATGATCCTTGTTGCAGGCGATGTGCTGCATACTGTTGCAATCAGGCTCTTGAAGACCCTCTTCAGAACCTCCGTCTGCCACAGCCTGATGTCGTTCACCCCCGAGCACTAAAGCTCTGATGCTCTTGTCACCATTCAGGATCGTGGATACCTGCGCAGCAACATCGAGAACATGAGCACCAGGAAAACAGTGACAGCGCACCTTACCTTTAGCTGAGGTAGCATGGATGTGCTACAATAGAATCACAGATGATCACACCACGTTCAATTTGAACACTGGGAATGATAACCTGCTTTTCAAATATACTTAAAATTATTAAATTAATCCATGGTTGCAGCCCTAATAAAATAAAACATTCATGTATACAATAGTCTACATGTGGGAAGAAGTTTGGTGGTGGAAGGTAGACACCCAAGATTTGGCCTGCACTTTCCACAGCTGGTACACCCCAGTGGTTGTGAAGAGCTAGCAGCAGAATGAAGGAGATCAGCTCAACATCTGCTTTACAATATTATTGGTCATATTTGAGTTAATCCATCTCAAGTGGTCCAATGGTTCCCATTTGAAGTTTGCTTAGACCCTCTGGTAGTCACTGGCCCCTGATTGAGATTGACACTATTTCAGGCTATTTTAGGTTTGGGTGGTATGATAGTATATTGTGGTGACAATATAAAGTCTCTACCAACAAAGATTTTGCTATATAATTTATAGTAGTATGTAAATGTATCCATGCCGCGCAAAGCTACTTAAAGTTACTGACATGTTAGAGCAATAAAAAAAACATGCATGAATGAGAATAAAGCACAGGACATGTCTGATTAGCCTAACAGTGCTTTTGCTATCTGACACATTTGAAATGCTGCTGTCTGGTGTAGACATGGTGTAAGGAAAAACAAGGTGCAAAATATTTATACATGTACAAGGGGTGTAATGGTTCAAATTACTCACATTTTGGTCTGTATCATGGTTGAGTCACCGTAGTCACTGCTTCGGTACTCTTCGGTATGTGCTATGTTAAAAAAAAAGAGAAAAGACTGCTGTCAAATAAAAAGAAAAGTACAAATAATCAAAGTACAAGCAGTAGCACTAATAAATAAAGCAAAAATATAAATTAAATGAAATAAAGCAGTGCTTTTCAGATTTTATGGTCTTAACAGTAGTTTTGCAATACCAATACAAAGGTCATCACTCAAAAAAAAAAAAAAAAGAAAAAAAAAAGAAAATTAAAATTGGCCAAGCAACCAACTTTATAATTTTTGGACCACCTGAACAGTTTACTCTTGTACGGTGAAAATCGGTGGATAAAATACAGTCATCGTTGTTGCAGTTAAAAATAAAAATATATAGGACATGAAAATGTAGTTTGTGGGAGAAGAGACAACTGGACCTGTAGCAAAACGATGGTACTCAAATGGCCAATGGTGGCCTCCATTTTAAAGTCCAAAGAGTGTCAGGATGATGGAGGCACCACAGCCAAACATCAGGCCAGATTTCTGAATCAGGTAAGCAGAACAAACATTAATAAAACAGATGGCACAGTTTCAAGTACAAGACCTCTAATGGCTTAATGCTTTCATAAATGAAATTTAGGAACTTAATTTCTATCAGCATATATAAACAACATTCGTGCTACATTTATGACAAATTAGAATCAGAAATGCCTGGGAAAATAAGATATTTTACCTGATGTCAGAAAGTTGAACCTCCTTAAAAGAATCTACTTTAAGCAAGTCATTAAATATGAAAATCTCATGAAAATGAAAATCTCATGAAAAATTACTAAATTACATAACATACGAAATACAAAACAGACGAGCAAAGAAAATGCATGGGGTGAACAACCACCTATAACATTCAAGGTATAAACAATATATTATATTAATGACATAATATATATAATACATTAAAAAATAAATAAATAAACACACACACAAAAAAAAAATCATACGAGTATGATTCTCCAGTGGATGTGGAGAAGAAACATTTAATAAGCTTTATAAATACAGTAACATTACTAAACGCTCATTACGTGCCATTGTGGTTCCTGCATCCAGCTCAGTGACACGTCGCGCGGCCATTCATAAGTCACGTGACCACAAGCCATTTGTATCAGATGACCGTTATTCATTCATATCAGATGACCGTTGATTTACTATAGTACACTCGACCTATTGACCCCTCAACATTTCTTTCGCAATTTACCTCAGTAATCTGTAAATACTAACATTTGTATATATAGCGTTCCTATTTATTATTAATTACTAGTTCGTTTTTTACATATTTAAAGTTTTATTTGGTTAAGTCGGCTTTAAGCCGTTTGTCGTCAGCAAGTTGTTGGTAAGTATTAATTAGCCTTTTGACATAACATGTTGAAATTAACAATATAATAGATACAACTAAATACCATAATAGTTACAAATTCAACAATAACCACCTCACCGAAAAACCGTAAGCGGTACTGAATCTCCCCGAGAAAACAGCTATGGAAAACAGCGGTGGCTGACTGACAGCGTCCTGTTTACATGAGCGCCATTTAACCGACATGATCCAACCACAGGGCGGGGCGGGAAAATTTGAAGCGTTGATCTGCTTCGATAACTATGATTGGTTTAGCCCATCAGCGCTGAGAAATGTAACAAGCTTTAGCAGCGGCCTGGATGACAAAGGCTTGCACTGGTTAAGTTTAATAAACACTAAACTAACGAAACAAACAATATGAACATGTGATAATCATTATGTAGACAAGTTCAGAGGGTCCAAACTCGGTCCTGCAGTTTAGCTTCAACTGGTCTCCACACCTGCCTGGAAGTTTCTATTATGCCTAGAAATACATTGATTAGCCGTTTCAGAACAGTGGGCCTTCAGGAACAGGATTGGTCACCCTTGCACTAACGTTAGTTCATGCCATGCGTAGTTAAAATGGTTACCTAATGCTGAAACTCCGGCTTCAGTGGATGTGCTGGCCCCGTTCCCCCGACCATAACCATGAAAACATTTACTATACAAGAAAATAATGCCATGAAATAGAATGTACTTACTTTACCTACCTGTAATGAAACCTGCAAAGTGTGCTGCATAGCATGCATGCGAGTCACCTCGTCTCTAATCAAGTGAAAGAGTGATTGGCACGTGCTTCCCAGAAATTAAACCACACCCCACTCCATGACGTATTTACAAATATTTTAGCTCCATGACTTTATATAACATTTTTAGGCAACTGTGAGGAAAATAAAACACTTTTTTTAAAATCATTTTTAACTTTGTTTCATTTAATTTTAATTTAACTTTCATGCAACAAACACCTGCAGACTTTTATAATGGCACTCGATTCAAACTTATGTTTTACCCACTGGTCAAAAATGTCCCTTGGCCATGATTTACATGAGCCACAACTTTATTTACAAAGTAAATTAATAAAACTACTACAAAGTAAGTTGATAAAACTCTTCAAATATTAAATATACCAAATGTGATTGTTCATATGCTCTGGTGATATGACAAATTACATGAAAACAACTGGGCCCTGCACATTTTGAGCTTGGGCCCTAAAAAGACTAAAGACTAAATGATTTTGTATACATAACTATAAAAGCTTAATTAAATGCACTTATAAAAAAGAAAAAAGAAAAAGAATAAGTCCTTAAAACCTTGTTACGTTAAAAATCATTGTCTCGTGACAATAAAATTAAATAAAATTTGGCAGATCAAAATATATTTTTACATTCAAAGGAATACTACAATGACGACATTTTACCAACCATTCTTCAGAGTTTAGTTCTCTTAACCCTCAACCAACATTCATCAACTACTTAAAAGTAGAGATAAACCTGACAACCTTGTCCTAGACTTAAAATTTAGTCACAAAGTAACTAGTTGAATTAAATGGATTAATAAACATCTAAAAAGTAGTGACCACACACAGGTTTAATAAACTTTTGTATACAATTTCTAGGCACACATTTAGGTTCAATACATAAAATGACAAAACTGACAGTTAATGTTATGTTGTTTCCCCAACTACAGAAAGTTCTCTACAGTCAACAGCACTCACTCAACGACAGTAGCCACAGTATACACTGTCAAAAACAAGGTATGTGCTCATATGCACTCATTGACTTTAATGCATTAAGCCATTGGTTCTCAATTCCGATCTTGGGGACCCACAAAATTACACATTATGGATGTCTCTCTCATCTATCGTGCTGTTTAGAGCTTCTATTATAGGAGTTGAATCATATGTACTAATGGAGACATCCAAAATGTGCAATGCAAGGGGCTTCCAGAACTGGAGTTGAGAACCACTGCATTTAGCAGGTTAGTACAATGTACTTTGTTTTGTTAATGTCTCAGCACCATGGCTTGCAAAAAACAATCGTACTGGACATTGCGAAGAAAAGCCAAAGAGAAGGTGGACAAACAACTGCAGTCAATGCAAGCAGTATCATCACCATCATGGAGGGAGGAGTATGGTAGCATGCAAAGTGACACAAGCAGCACCGTTGATGATGATGATGTCGAATTTATGGATTGTCTGTCCCAAATCGATGAGCCTGAATGCGGCACCATGGCACATGCTTTATATAGTAGTGAATCTAACACAGACTCAGACACAGAGTCTGAACTGAATCCAAATTCCCTGGATGATGACTTGGCAACCTGGGCAACAGAACATAAAATAACACATGTGGCACTAAATTCATTACTCCATATCCTCCGTGAGCATGATTTGAATCTGCCAAAAGATGCCAGGACACTATTAGGAACAGTGCGTTCCAACAGATCTGAAATACAGAACAAGGCTGGTGGCCAGTACTATCATTTTGGCCTTCTTCAATCTATTTCAGGGGTACTCTACAAGAACATGGACATTCTGAGAAACATGAGCAATTTGGAGCTCCAAGTGAACATTGATGGTCTGCCTCTCTATAAGAGTTCAGCAACTCAATTCTGGCCTATTCTCGGAACTGTTCAAAACTTGGTGCAGGAGGAACCGGTGACAATAGGTTTATTTTGTGGTGCTGGTAAACCTAGCTCACTGGATGAGTATCTCCAAGACTTTATCTGTGAAATAAAAGAATTGGGTAATGGTTTTGAATTTGAGGGAGTTAAGTTAACACTAAAGATTACCTCGATGGTTTGTGACGCACCTGCACGTGCATTTCTAAAAAAGGTCAAAGGACACACAGGCTACCATGGGTGCGAAAAGTGCATTCAGGATGGTGTTTACCTGGAGAATAGAATGACCTTCCCCAGAAATGACATGCCTCTTAGAAATGATGAGAGTTTCAGAAATAAAACCGATTCGGATCACCACCATGGCACCTCACCTCTGGAAGAAACCTCACTGGACATGGTCTCTGGATTTCCCCTTGATTACATGCACCTTGTGTGCCTTGGAGTCATGAGGCGGCTTCTCCTCTTGTGGCTTCGGCTGGGTCCCCTCACATCCAGGCTGTCAGGATTCCAAGTCTCTGTTCTGACAGAAAGATTGGTTGGTGCCCAGAAAAATGTGCCCATGGAATTTGCACGCAAACCAAGGGCACTGAGGGAAATAGATCGATGGAAGGCGACTGAATTTAGACAATTTTTATTGTACACAGGCCCGGTTATGCTAAAAGATCTACTCACCACAGAGGTGTACAAAAACTTTCTGCTGTTTTTTGTTGGAATTTTCATCTTGAGCAATAACAGCCTAATTGGAGATCACATTGACTATGCCAATGATATTCTGCGACTATTTGTCACACACTTTGGACAGCTATACGGCCCCAAATTCCTGTCCTACAATGTTCACTGTCTTGTACATCTTGCAGAAGATGCAAAGGACCACGGCGTCCTTGACAACTTCAGCGCTTTCAAGTACGAGGACCACCTGCACAAGCTGAAGAGACTTCTGCGGAAACCTACATGTCCACTGAGTCAGATTGTAAGAAGGTTCTCTGAAATGCAAAGGTGCAGCAAAGAAAAAGAGAAAAACAACCCACAGCTTCTCAGAAAACTACATACAGCTGGCCCTCTACCCGAATCTTT
The DNA here is from genome assembly GCF_018812025.1 of Megalobrama amblycephala. Classification (NCBI taxonomy): domain Eukaryota; kingdom Metazoa; phylum Chordata; class Actinopteri; order Cypriniformes; family Xenocyprididae; genus Megalobrama; species Megalobrama amblycephala. Next base: position 1,412,704 of record NC_063054.1, on the reverse strand, counting down.
TCATGGAGCTTCACAGTACAAAGAAATAAAAACATGCTCTTACACTCTGAAACTGGACCAGGCTAACAGTTTTGTTTACATTGGCAGTAAAGTTTCAAAGCTGCAAAATATAATTTCAGTGAGGGATGAAATTTATGTGGCCTACAGTACCTTCAACAATCATGAACTTTTTTTTGACTATCCCCTTCCATCCTCGGCACTTGGTATTCATCGAGTTGATGACCTCTCAAGAACAACCAATTTCTGCAAGCTGGAGAACATTGAGGGAAAGCTTTCTTAGTTCCTTACGACCGTTATTTTGTTTCAATTCCTCTTTTACACACACAATAATTATTCTTTTTCCTTTTGAATGTATGAGTTTTTTGTTTTGTTAGATGTATTTTGTATATCTGAATCATGCATATGAACAACTGATATTTAATGAATGTCGTTAAACATTATGGGGCTCTAGGTTGTTGCAGCTTAAACAAAAAAACACCAAAAAAAACTAACAAAAAAAAACATGTACCTGATAGTGGAGTTTGTGGGAGAAGGGACAACTGGACCTGTAGCAAAGTCCTGGTACTCAGATGGCCAATCGTGGTGGCCTCCATTCAAAGACTTGGACCGTTTGCTGAAGAGTGTCAGGATGATGGAGGCACCACAGCCAGATAAAGGGTGGACCAAACATCAGGCCAGAATTCTGCACGAGTCAGGTAAGTTAAACTACACTGTAGGGCTGGGCGATATATCACATGCGATTGTCACGCGCATTTCGTCAGTAAAGCCGGTTCCCTGATTACCGCGAAATCGCCATCACCTGCTTTCAAATGGAGCTCCATTTAATAGACAGAACCGTAGATCACTGAGAAGCTACGCAATATCGCGTTCATATCGCAGATGAATCGCCTTCGATAATGAACGCGATATTGCGTAGCTTTTCAGTGATCTACGGTTCTGTCTATTAAATGGCGCTCCATTTGAAAGCAGGTGATGGCGATTTCGCGGTAATCAGGGAACCGGCTTTACTGATGAAATGCGCGTGACAATCGCATACGATATATCGCCCAGCCTTACTACACTGTAAATAAACATTATTAAAACATCACTTAAAACGAAATCACTAATACAAGACATCCCATGGCCTAATGATTTCTTGAAATGAGTTAAGATACTTTGTTTCTTTTAGCATCTTTTGACAATATTTCCAAAAAATGGAAAAAGGCATGCTACACTTCTGACATTTCCGAATCTGAGATTCCTGGAAAAAGAATTCACAAGTAAGTTGTCAAAGTTTTCTTTCAGTTGACAAACAGGGCAATGTTATTACCAAACTAATCCCGCTTTGTAAAATAATGTAATACCGTGACTTTGCTCTCAGAAGGAAAATATACTCATCAGATGATGAGCCTCATGATACCCCCCACAAAAAGAAAAAAATTAATAGAGAAAAAGTTCCACCTGCACCAAAAGTTCCACCAGCACCAAAAGCTCCAGCACCCCCAAAACACTTAAAGACAAAAGGTAAAAATACATTGAATCTAGTAAACAAATGAATCTGGTTAAATGATTGCTAGACGCAAGTGTGTATAACTGCTGAGTTCTCTTTTTTTCCAGGTCCTGTTGTCCGAGCTTTGCTTACACCAAGTAGAGCAGGGAAATCTTTCAGCAATTGTGAGTTTAAATTTATAAAACTGATATTTCTGATAGTTTTAAGCATTTTGTGTCATGCCCAAGGATGCTCCTTACCCAAAGCAAAATGAATGTAATGCACAGACTCTTGTGAATTGTTGCTTTACAAAACTGTTTTGCTTTTTCAGATTCACCCAATTCTTTTGTCATTTTAACAGTTTGGACAGAACTACAATCATTACATTTATAACTCAAGGTTTTACATGCTAAACATAAAGCATATCAAACATTTGATTGCTAATTAGAGGCAACGACACTCTCAAGCTTTAGTAAGGCTTTGTGTAGTACAAAGAAATGGTCTCAGGTTATGCATATAACCATGGTTCAGAGGAGCGGAACTCACACTGCGTCCGAAGACACTTTGGGGGAATGCCAAAGTGTATTTTGACAATGCGAGTTCCCATACGAAAGGGAATTTGTTTTGATGGAGGCAGACATCACATACCAATTCTTTCAACAGCATTTGCTAATCACCACCAAAAGACCGTGGAAGAGCCACAGCAGGGCTATTTTGAGACTCTCCCCAACTGTCAAGGTAACTGGCTCTACATGAATACTGTAACCACATGCAAAGGCTGTAACCACACAGCATTTATGCCAACTCAAAAGTGAGGCTGACTCCATGACTGGGTGGGTCAAGTTTCTGATCACAAAATAAACAGTTAACATACAGTGCGTGCACAATCATTATGCAAGTCAATGAGCATTTCGCTGTCCAATGATCACGCCTTAATTGTGCAATTTCTAGTACTGCATCTTTTTTATGGGCATTTAATAGTTTTTGACTTTCCAGTGTGAGTTAAATCTCTGGCCACGTTCACATGGTCAGTTTTTGAGATTGACAACTGCATTTACTTTCAGGTGTGAGTCTCAAAATGTCCTGTTCACACAGCCAGTAACAATTATATATTACTTATAAATGATTATATACAAATTAAAAGTAGTTAAGACTAATGTGGTTTGGATTGGTAAAATGTGCTTGAAGTAAAAATATGATCAGAATATCAACTTGCATAAAAATTATGCACGCACTGTAGATGTTTAGTCATGCACTTATATTCTGCCTGATGTTAGAAAGTTGCAGGCCTCTATAATAAATGAACCTTCATTAAACCAGCCAATAAAAATGAAAATGTCATGTAAAATTACTATAGTTCATACAACCTTTACCAATTCCACCATTCTCAGCTCCAGATGTACCAGTGAGCTTCTCCAAGGCAGATGAGCAAGATGAACATCAACCTAACATTCAAGGTTAAAGAGCATTAATGATTATATGGAGGAAATCAAAAACACATTCATTGCAAATGAGTCAAAGCCTAACACAAAGTAATACAACATTTTTTTTTCTGTATAATTAATTAGAGAACACATTCTCTGTCCTGAGACCCTATCAAGACCCAAGACCGTCTACACACCAAGGAAGAATGCAGAGTAAGTATAAAAAGGTATAACTGAGGTATAACTTAAAAGCGTTTGTGTACCACTGTCATGGTAGCAAATACAATTTACCAACTTCACCTTCCTCAGCTCCAGTTGTACCAGTGAGCTTCTCCCAGGCAGATGTGCCCCAAGATAATTGGGGTGAACACACACCTAACATTCAAGGTAAAAAAAAAAGCATTAATTAGCATTTGGGAAAAAATAAATCAGAAGGGCAATCACTGCACACAAAAGACAACCTACATTAGCTTGTGACACTGTCACACAAAATGCATGTTTTACCGCTCTATTTAATACAATGATTTTATGTATAATAGAGTTTTAATTGGTTTACATGTGTTTTAGTCCATTTTATTCCTCTTAACATTTTAAGTGTGTATGTCTTTAAGAAATGAATGGTTGGCCATTCACCAGTCACATGACAGGAAGCAGGTAAAACATCTGTATAAAGAGAGCAGCATGGCAAACAAACAGGGCATTCACTAACAGTCAACAACACACCTGGATTGCGGAGTTTCCATTTTGCGGACTTACCTCTCCAGTCATAACTTTTGGATTATCACTACTGTGGACATTTGTATATACACCGGTGGACACTCACATTGGGACTTTATCAGCACACTAGGATTCTTGGACTGTTTTAGGGTATGGTACTTGGGACTGTATGCTTTTAACAGACTGAGTTTTCCTGGTTTTATTGTGTTGTTTTAAAGTTCCTGTGAATATTGTAAATACACAATTCTTCTTTAAACTTATCACTGTTTTATGTCTCATTCTTTTAACCACTAGCAAACTCACACAGTAAAATCTGACCCCATTTTAAATCTGGTGACTCAACCGATTTGGCTGATCGTTACAAGCTAATTCAACATATTCTGTATAATCCATCAGATAATGCATTTTCTGTCCTGATACCTTCAGGTTCCAAGCAAGGAAGAACACCACGTAAGTTTTGAGTCTCACTTTTGGTAAATACTGTAGCATTTCATCTAGATGTACAATATAAAATGTGTATGTTAGTTTAAAGCAAGACTACAAAACTAAATAAGCTAAGATACAAAGCAAGAGAGGACAATTCAGTTGCAGCAGTTGAACAAGTTCCATATGTAAGCTCATCTAAGAGAGAGCTTCTCTCACGCAGGCCACCAACGAGATCCTTGGCATGAACACTCACCTAACATTCAAGGTAAAAGAGCATTAATTAGTGTACGGAGGAAAATCGCAAATCACACAAACACGTTCATTGCAAATGATTCACAGCCTAATACAAAGTAATATGGATTGTTTTCCTGTATAATTAATTAGAGAACACATTCTCTCACCCGGGACCCTATCAAGACCCAAGACAGTCTACACACCAAGGAAGAATGCAGAGTAAGAAAAAAAATAATAATAATAATTCAGTCATTACTGAGGTATAACTTAAAAGCCCTTGTGTACCATTTCATGCAGTGTCATGGTAGCAAATGCAAATAACTTTACCCTTAACTACCTTTCTCAGCTCCAGTTGTTCCAGTGAGCTTGTCTCATGTAAATGAGCAAGAGGATGCTTGGTGTGATAACCCATCTAACGTTCAAGGTAAAAGAACATTCATTATCACATGCACAAAACAAACTGCAAATGAATAACTATCTAACACTAGGAAATATTACATTTTCTGTATAATCTATTAGAGGACACAATCTCTGAACTGAGACCCTCAAGTACCCACCAGGCAAGAACACAGAGTAAGTCACTTATTTCTATATATATAAAAAAAAAAAAAACCTCATCTCAATTATCAGTGTTTCCAACAGGAATTTGAGAGACTGTGGTGGTGACATCGGTTTCTCTAGGGGGGTCTGGGGGCATGCCCCCTCATTGGAAAATTTTGTACATTTTAAATTTAAATGCATAAATCTGGTGCATTCTGAAGGCAAAATTTAAGTGACTAGATCAATGAATAAATTTGTTCTCTTGTAAACAATTGTGCTCCAATAGTAATTTATTTATTGGTGATGGTAGGGCACATTAGTCAAGTACACAACAAATAGTAGGTTAAGTGATCGTTCATAAGTGGTCAACATACATTTAAACCATTAAAAATATATAGCAAAAGAGGTTACTGGTCACTCTGATTTGTTAAACTCAATCTAGAATGTACCAAACACACTACACTACTCAATGTATTGTGCAGCTTTAATGGATTAACAAGATATGATAGATACAACAGAACAAAATAGCTATTAATAATCTTTCAGTATGTAAAACAATGATAATATGAAACGTTTTAAAACAGCAGCACAAACTGCTTATGTGCATCCTGGGTGAAGAATGATGTGCTTAAAGCAATATAGACTCTCAGCGCGCAATTGCACTGCGCATTGAAAAGTTTACGGCACAATAGGCCTGTTGCGATAGTCAATATATCGACATATTGCACAATATATGGACATGACCTCGATCATTTTTGGTGGCGCAATATATTGCCTATTACGTTTACACAAAAATAAATGTCACTGACATTTTGCCCACATTGACAGGAAGAAAAAATGCGCCATTTGAGTCATTAAAATGTTTTCCTGACAACTACAGACAGTTTGAGCAATCTACTGGTTAAGTTCATTGTCATTTGAAAGTATGTAGGCCTACTTGCATTATTATGCTGTTATATTATATATGTTTTCATTCAGTGGCATAAAATGGTCTTAAAATGACAATATCGCATATCGCAATAATATCTGAACACGACACATGGTTTGAGTGCTGAACAAAGAATGATTGACAGCTGCAGTGGAGGGAAGACAAGTTTCCTTGAACTTAAATTTAACAATGTACATATTCTTCTGTCCTTCACATGAAGCTATGGTATGGCTTCAGATGACTTTGAATGTAGTACACGAAAACTTAAAGGGTTAGTTCACCCAAAAATGAAAATTATGTCATTAATGACTCACCCACATGTTGTTCCAAACCCGTAAGACCTCCTTTCATCTTCAGAACACAGTTTAAGATATTTTAGATTTAGTCCGAGAGCTTTCTGTCCCTTCATTGAAAATGTAAGTACATTTGATTCCATTGAATTGATTCCACTGAATTGATTCCAATTAATCCTTTCATCTGTCGGCGTTGGTAATGCACTTTTACGTCATTGTTTTTGGCGATCAGGACATCCGCGACATGCACACTTACGCACCATTTTAAAAAATAGCTTAAATACAGCGTGCGTCTCCCCCAGACTGTAAACAAAACTCTGGCGCACCAGATAACACGTCAGCAGCGTCTTACATCCGCAGTGCGCTGCGGTTCACTGAACGAGTCGTGAACCTGGATGAACAGACCCGGAAGAGAATACAATGCTGAATAAAGTCGTAGTTTTTGTTATTTTTGGACCAAAATGTATTTTAGATGCTTCAAAAACTTCTAACGAACCCACTGATGTCAGATGGACTACTTTGATGATGTTTTTATTACCTTTCTGGACATGGACAGTGTATGGTACTTACATTTTCAATAGAGGGACAGAAAGCTCTCGGACTAAATCTAAAATATCTTAAACTGTGTTCTGAAGATGAAAGGAGGTCTTACGGGTGGAAAATGTCATCATGCAAGCTTTTCAAACTCATGATGACCACATCTACTAGAATTTATCACATTCTATTGTATTTATTGTGGTAAGTTTAGACTAGTTTTTATAATAGATGATCTGTTAGGGGAATGCATTTTTATACTACAACTGTGGCATGATGTAGCTATAGTTTCTAACTGTGTTGCTATTTCTCATAAATGCTATAGATAATTTTCTTTCTTTTTTAACATTGCCCTAGGCATGGTAATAAGGAACCATTAAAAGTCTTACTTGTAATTAAATACTTATTGAAACAAATGCTATAGTTAATTACAAGAGCTATGTTATTTTTAAGGCCAAGTACAAGTTAGAAAGAGCTTTAAAATATAGACCTTCTTAAATTGACTAAACAAATGGTTTTGCCCATTTGTATAATATTTTCAGCTAATAATGACAGATATTCCAGAGAGATAACAGGAAATGGCAATAAGCTTTGTGCTTTGTTACTTTTGATATGAAACAAAGTCTCAGATGTGTGTGTGACCATAACTTGTTAGAAGCCTTAACCCTAATTCTAGAGAGGAGCATTTTGCTAAATATATGCACATTCATTATAATTTATATAATTTAAATATATTACACATTCATTATAATTTTAATGTTCTTTAATATTTAACAGTAGGGCTTCAATCTTCAGCTGGCTGTCAGTGGCTGGTGGTAGCTGCAGTCTGATTCTGGCAGGTTGGTGGCTGGCAGAGTGTAACATACTCCTTATCACTATTGCTACATGTAGATACATTATTATTATAAATGTATTCTTATGACTCTTCTTTTGTATAATTGACATTTTAGGTGAGTTTATTCCAATTAAAGTGGTCAAATGAACGTGATCCCGACTGGTTGCTTACGGACACTCAGTCCAGCCAGCCGTGGTGAATCAGCGAACTATAAAGCATTCTCTATTACTATTGCTGCATGGTAATACAGAGTATTAATTTAATTTTATAGTGCGAGTGATAGAGAACGCGTAAGCAACCAGTTGTGATCACATTCATTTGACTGCTTTAATTGGGATAAACTCACCTAAAATGTCAATCATACAAAAGTATAGAGTAATAAGATTATATTCATAATAATAAAATAATGTATTTCTTGCAGCGATAGTGATAGGGAACACATTATAATTACAGCGCAACTGCAACTGAGACTGCCAGCCACTAGCAGGTCACGTGATCTGCCAGAATCAGACTGGCAGCTGCCACCAGCTGTCAGTGGCAGCTCCTGACAGCCAGTTGAAGATTGAACCGGGGTTTTATTTAATCTCATATTTAATGCATGTTTGAATAAATCCGAAGTTATTATGACAGCCACCATTTAAATAATGTATAAATAAGTGATATTGGATCGAATCATATTTAATCGGAAAGCAAGCTTGTGAATTGAAATCGAATTTTAAAATTTCTGTCAATACCCAGCCCTATTACTTACTAATTCATTAACTACACTCCTTCTACAAGAATCACATTTTATATTTTGGCTTCAAAAAGACTAAATTCAAAAAAAATTGTGGAACTTAGTTTTAAGATGTAAAAATTTTATTTTCATGTCCATTTTTGCTCAGAAATCTAAGGGGACCCATGGTTTAAATGGGCATGATGCCTCTGACCATACTATAAGTAGAAGCGTAGACTATGAAATTCATAAAATTCAGTTTTACTTTTCCCAAATTCAGTTTTGTGTTTTTTTCTTTTCTGGATTCTTAATCCAGTTTAATCATGGAAACTGTGTAATCAAATGGATACAAGTTAAAAGCTTTAGGCATTAACCATATCTTTCACTACAACAACATTTTTATAACACTGTGTCTACACCAGACATGACTTTTATCACGTCGCACCACAACAGCAACAGCTAAAAGCTGTCTACACTGAACACAACAAAGCCTGGACAATGTCAGAAATAGAACAGGAAATTTGTTTACGGGAATTTGGGATGTCGGGAATTTGTTGCGGCGCATTCAGTCTAGACATTATCACTAATTATAATGTGTGCTATTGTCATGGTGTAAGTGTTGTTTTTAAGACACTTAAGAGCTTTTTGTGCTTGCAGGTGCTTCTGGTGTGAGACGATGGAGTTGCATCACTGAACAATGCACACGTACAATAAATTTGAAAGCTAAACTTGTAAAATTCTACATTTTATAGTTTAATAAAGATAAAGATAAACCTACCAGATAAACCTACTGTATTGCAGCTGTTGAGAGGACAATTCTGGAGACACTAAATGAGCTGGACATGAAGATCAATCACCTGACTTCAGTGGTCCAGTCACTTGTAGGGAACAGCCGTCTTAATGCTCCAGTACTGGTGGTGGACAGTGAGGATAATGTCTTTCCTCTCACGTCCATGGAGGAACTGGACAATCTGGAAAGAAAATTAAGTGAAAGAGGGATGATGCAAAAGATGGTAAGAATCATTGACCGTTGTAGGTAGTGAAGTCATTTGTGTCCAGTATATTATATGTGTTTTGTTTGTAATGTTTTGATATTACCTTTTATTTAATAGGTGAGCAGATTGTCCATCAGTGGAGGACACACTATGAAAAAAACCATATGGAGAATCTGCTCCAAAGTCTTTGGTCCTGTAGCCAAAGAACTAAACTGGTGCGGAAGGGGAGAAAAGAGGGGCATCAGAAAAACTAATTTAGGAGCACTCCTAATAGGTACATCCAAAATGTAATTTCTCACAATATACAGTACATGCAATAAATGTTTAAAATGAAACCGTCGATACACATCCAAAGCGTCATTACTCCTCATGAACTTTTCATTCAGACTTAAACATATAAATCCATATGCCACATGCTGTGTAAACAGTGTACAATGTTGTTTTATAGACACAAGAGCGTTTTAGATATGGAGACATTTGCTTTTAAAATTACGCATTCATGAGGAAACAACAGCTGCTATGCTAAGTGACGAAGAACCGTTGAATTATAGCACGTTTACAATAATTTATACGTAATATTTAACAGCAAGTCTGTCGTCGATTATTACTCTTTTAGATTTAAAAAATATTTTGTCAGAACTTAAAGTACACCAATCACTTCAACAAACCACAAAATCAACCGTTATCGTTAACGTTACTTGATTAAACCACAGAAACTCACATTCATCACGCAACCTTAATTAAGTTAATACCGTATCTGTTAAATTTATTTGACTGACCACACATATTAATGACAATTAATAAGATTAGCTACGTACCTTAGCTTTCCCGCTGGATGGACTAATTGCCTTCCACGTGTGATTGTCATGATCTTTGAAAGCACATGCGCAGTATTGGGAGTTGATTTTAAAAGAGTCGATTCCCTGAATCCTTTCGCACCTCTCTTTCATTTGTATTTGCCAATAAAATAATTAATATTCGACACACAAAAATTATTATATCCGAAACTGATTATATAAAGACAATAGCGAAGTGACTGAAAAACGTCTCGGTTACGTATGTAACCCTCGTTCCCTGAAGGAGGGAACGGAGACGTACGTCAGTAGTGACCGACGAATTGGGATATCGCTTAGAGAGCCCTATCATCTTCGTGTAAACTAAAACAAGCCAATGGAATTGGCGTGCGATATTTGCATAATGCGCACCGCCCCCGACAGGTGTATATAAATAGGAAGCGGATGCAATCGCACTCTGTTTTTCGCTGAGGAGACAACTGGTGTCCGCACTACAGCGAGGGTACAGAAACTGTGGCGACGGGACGTACGTCTCCGTTCCCTCCTTCAGGGAACGAGGGTTACATACGTAACCGAGACGTTCCCTTTCAGTCGGTCACGTTCGACGTACGTCAGTAGTGACCGACGAATTGGGATCCCAACTAAAACGCCACAGTTACGAAACCCCTTCCAGTGCCCAGCGCAAGCTCAGCCGCCCATAGCACCGGCTGACGGTGAAGGGGGCGAGCTTACACCGAGAGAGTCTACTGCTGTCTAACCAATACCCACTAAGTAAACTAGACTACACTGGGGAAGCGAACCCGTAAGGGACGCTGCGGAGACCACTACCTACCCAATGGGGGAGGAGTTTACGTGGGAAATACACACATGGACTGGCCCGGGGGGCAGTACGCATATGGAGTCCCTGGGATGGCTCCACCTGGTAGGGGGAGACTCATCTGACAGGTGACAGCAGAGCTGGCTCTGCTAAGGGAAAGACACGGACTCGGCCCGTAGGGAGTTTTAAACCGTGGAAAATACACATATGGGACCGCTCACGTAGAGGGGTCACGACATATGGGCCCCAGCCAACAGACATCGTCAGCGACGGATGTAGGCCTGGCATCAGACACTCCGCAATGTCCGAGCCGAAGGGGGAGGCGGAGGAACTCGACAGGGTTCGCCAAGCGGGGAACTCGACTGGAGTGAAGTATGCACGTATCCGGCCAGTGGCGGGAATGGCATTGCAAGCCGACACTTAGAGCAGGTACAACACGTCTACCGACTAGTGGATGCGAGTACACGTGAAGATACTGGCTCTACACGTAGGCTATAAAACCTAGCGAACGTGTTAGGTGTCGCCCAGCCCGCAGCTCTACAAATATCTGTCAGCGAGGCGCCATGAGCCAGCGCCCAGGAAGAGGCCACCCCTCTGGTGGAGTGGGCTCTCAACCCGAGCGGGCAAGGCACGCCCTGGGATTCATACGCCAAGGCGATGGCATCCACTATCCAGTGGGCCATCCTCTGCTTGGAGACAGCCTTTCCCTTCTGCTGGCCTCCGTAACAGATGAAGAGCTGATCTGAGGTCCTGAAGCTTCGCGTTCTATCCACGTAAACGCGCAGAGCGCGGACGGGACAGAGCAAAGCTAGGGCTGGGTCTGCCTCCTCCGAGGGCAGCGCTTGCAGGTTCACTACCTGATCTCTGAAGGGAGTGGTAGGAACCTTGGGCACGTATCCAGGCCGGGGTCTCAGAATAACGTGAGAATCACCGGGCCCGAATTCTAGGCACGTTTCGTCGACCGAAAATGCATGCAGATCCCCTACCCTCTTCAGGGAAGCCAATGCAACCAGAAGAACCGTCTTAAGAGACATTAGTTTCAGATCGACTGATTGCAAAGGCTCAAAGGGATGACCCCGGAGAGCTGTGAGAACCAGGGTCAAATCCCAAGAGGGTACGGAGGAAGGGCGAGGAGGATTTAATCTCCTCGCTCCCCTCAGGAATCTGACGATCAGATCGTGTTTCCCCAGGGACTTACCCTCAACTGCGTGGTGATGTGCGGCGATAGCGGCAACATACACCTTGAGGGTGGAGGGAGACAGCCTTCGCTCCAACCCATCTTGCAGAAAGGAAAGCACGGATCCGACCGAACATGATCGGGGGTCCTCTCGGCGAGAGGCGCACCATTCGACGAACAGGTTCCACTTCAACGCATAGAGATTCCTAGTGGAAGGAGCTCTAGCGGAAGTGATGGTGTCTACGACCGCTTGCGGGAGATCACTCAGAACCTCCGCATCCCGTCCAGGGACCACACGTGGAGGTTCCACAGATCGGGACGCGGGTGCCACAGGGTGCCCCGTCTCTGAGTCAGGGGGTCCTTCCTCAGAGGAATCGGCCAGGGAGATGCTGTCGCGAGGAGAATGAGGTCTGAGAACCAGGTCCGAGTGGGCCAGTACGGAGCCACTAACAGAACCTGCTCCCCGTCCTCCCTGACCTTGCACATGAGTTGTGCGAGAAGGCTCACTGGGGGAGACGCATGTTTGCGCAGACCCGGGGGCCAGCTGAGTGCCAGGGCATCCGTGCCGAGCGTGCCGCCGGACAGGGAATAAAACCACTGGCAGAGGGCAGTTTCCGGGGAGGCAAACAGGACTACCTGGGCCTCGCCGAAACGCTGCCAAATCAGCTGGACCGCCTGGGGGTGGAGCCGCCACTCGCCCGCAAGTAGATGCTGCCGTGACAGCTCGTCGGCTGCACGGTTGAGCACACCTGAGACACGAGTGGCCCGAAGGGACCTCAGAACCTTCTGACTCCACAACAAGAGATGGCGGGCGAGTTGCGACATGCGACGGAAGCGTAGACCACCTTGACGGTCGATGTACGCAACGGCCGCAGTGCTGTGTGAGCGGACTAGAACGTGCTTGTCTGACAACAGCTTCTTGAAGCGGGCCAGCGCAAGACGTACCGCTAGCAACTCGAGGCAATTGATATGCCAATGCAGCTGAGGCCCCGTCCAAAGACCTGTCACTGCCTGCCCGTTGTACGTGGCCCCCTATCCCGTGGCAGAGGCATCTGTGGAGACCACAGCGTGCCTGGACACTCGTTCGAGGGGTACTCCGGCCCGCAGGAACGAAGGGTCCGACCACCGGACAAGGGTGCGACGGCAGCTCGGTGTCACGGGGACACAGAGCGTGCCGCACTGCCACGCCCATCTCGGGACACGGCCGCGGAGCCAGTGTTGAAGCGGTCTCATATGAAGCAATCCGAGCAGCGTAACCGCGGCTGCAGATGCCATATGCCCCAGGAGCCTCTGAAAATCTTTCAGTGGAGCCGCTGTCCTGCGCTTGAGCGAGCTCAGGCAGTTCAACACCAACTGGACGCGCGCCTCGGTGAGACGCGCAGTCCGTGCGACCGAGTCTAGCTCGAGACCGAGACAAGAGATCCTCTGCCCGGGGGCGAGTTTGCTCTTGCCCCAGTTGACCTGAAGACCCAACCGGCTGGGAGCTACAACCATGTCGGGTAGGACTTTGTACTGACATGCCCGACCCTCGAACGCAGACCGACCTAGGAAGGGTCTGCGTCGAGGCAGAATCGAGGCATGAAAGCACGCGTCCTTCAGGTCCATTGCTGCAAACCAATCCTGGGGACGGTCCAGGATTGGCCGTAGCCCACCGCCCTTTCTCGGTACAATGAAGCAGGGGCTGTAGAACCCCGACTTCATATCGGCTGGAGGGACCGGCTCGATTGTATCCTTCGCCAGGAGGACAGCAATCTCCGCCCGGAGAACAGGTGCATTGTCCAACGACACCTGAGTGAAGTGGACAGCCCTGAAGACCGGGGGACGCCGGGCGAACTGAATCGCATAGCCGAGTCTGATAGTACGAATGAGCCAACTGGACAGGCTGGGGAGCGTGATCCACGCTTCCAGACACTGAGCCAGCGGGACCAAAGGCACCACAGACGCACCGGGGGTGGGGCAGCAAGGCAGAGAGGGACCCGACCCGGACGGCTTGGGGGCGGCCCGGAGTGGGGTCGGACTCTGCGAGGCAGCAGTGTGCATGGGAGACAGCGCACGGGGCACGGTCTGCACCAACACACTGCCACCTGCTGGCGAATGGGGAGGGAGCTGTCAGCGGCGAGGCGGAGCCTGGCACACTGGCAGACACCCCTTGTTGTGACCTGGAGTTTGAGGAAACTGCTCTTTTTGTGAAAAAGTGGGTACCGCTGGACTCCGGAGAGCCAGCGGCGGTGGACAGACAAACACAAATTCCCCCCGGCCCTCCTCCGGGGGTGGGAGAGATGGTGGAAAACTCTCCCGAAGAGCAAGATCCTTCCCCTCCAGGTTGCCCGTCTCAGTGCCGTGTCTTGCTCTTACGTTTACCACCGGGCTTAGCGGAGACGGGCTGGGCACCACGCCCGCGACCGGCACCCTGCTGTCTGGCTGGTGTAGGCTGCTGCTTTGCCGTCTTAGCAGGGGCGGAGGACGATGCAGGCGGGCGCCCTCGGCGACGAGCGGGCTGAGGCTGAGCCACGGGCGGCTGGGTGGAGGCAGCAGCGGACCGCCGTGGCATGACGTGACTGATAGCCTCAGCCTGCTTCTGTGCAGCGGAGAACTGTTGGGCGAAGCTCTCCACCGCGTCGCCGAATAGGCCGACCGGGGACACGGGGGAGTTTAGGAACCGCTGCTTGTCGGCATCCCGCATGTCCGCGAGGGTCAGCCAGAGGTGGCGCTGCTGGACTACCAAGGTAGACATCGCGTGACCAACAGCGCGTGCTGTCACCTTCGTTGCCCGGAGGGCAAGGTCAGTGGCAGCGCGCAGCTCCCCCAGCAGCTGTTGGTCAGGACCTTCCTGGGGCATCTCCGACAGCGCCTTTGCTTGGTGAACCTGCAAGAGGGCCATCGCGTGCAGGGCGGAGGCAGCCTGCCCACAGGAACTGTAAGCTTTCTCAGTCAGACCGGCTGAGAACTTACAGGCCCGGGACGGGAGACGCGGCTCACCACGCCAGCCGGTGGCTGTTGGACACAACTGCATCGCAACAGACCGCTCGACTGGCGGGATCCTCGCGTACCCCCTGGCTACCCCGCCGTCCAGGGAGGTGAAGGCGGACGGGGGGCCAGGCCTGGTACGGGCACTATACGGTGTCTGCCAAGACCTGGTCACCTCATCATGCACCTCCGGGAAGAAAGGCATTGGGGCGGGACGCTGGGGCTGCCCAGCGCGACCCCCCCCAAGTACCAATCATCCAGCCGAGATGGGCTGGGACAGGGTGGAGGGTTCCACTCGAGCCCGACGCACAAGGCTGCCCGAGAGAGCACAGCCGAGAGTTCGGGATCCGACTCGGCCACCGCTACCGTCCCGGAGGGCGGCAGCGCGTCCGGATCTTCCTCTCCCGAATTCTCAAACTCGCCTTCCGACGCAGCGACCGACATCTGATCCTCCGCCGGCGCACCGAAGGTAACGGCTGGACAGTCCGAAGAGGGCCCAGCGGAAACCAACGGGCGAAAGATGGGTTGCGGTGCTGGCGAGGGGGCAGGGGCCCGAGGAGCGTTTCCGCTCGGCGGGGGAGCCCTGACCGTTATCCTCAGGCCGCCCTCCCTATACAGCGCCGTACCGTCCTTCCGGTTCCCAGGGCCGGAAAAAACGGTCGTACGCGGCATAGGAGAGGGGACTCCCGCTTCCTGAGACTTCAGGAAGGAGAGCCTCGACCTCAGCACCGCGATGGTCATGTTCCCGCAATGGGAACATGAACCATCCACAAAAGCTGCCTCAGCGTGCTGAACGCCCAAACACGAGATGCAGCGATTGTGCCCATCAGCAGGGACCAGGGAACGACCGCACCCAGTAACGCACAGACGAAATGACATACTGTCAGGGTTCGTCTGTAAAGCTCTTTTAGAAGGGGAAGTCAACTCACTCGTGCTGAAGCACCCAGGGAGCGACGCGATGTGTCAGGTACACCACTCCCTGACACACCGAGGAACCGGCCCAAATCGCTCACACACACACTCTTTGTGTTGCTGTGAAAACAGCAGTTTTAGAGCTTATAGCTCAGCTCCTCGGACACTCGCGACCTCGCTGAACGTGCCCTCTTCACCAGCACTGAAGCTCGCTGTAACCCTCTTCTTGAGGCAATGTTTTAATTCAGAAAACAACGAAGAAAGGAGTCTTCAAACAGGACACCAGTAAATGGCTCCGAAGCGAAAGACAGAGTGCGATTGCATCCGCTTCCTATTTATATACACCTGTCGGGGGCGGTGCGCATTATGCAAATATCGCACGCCAATTCCATTGGCTTGTTTTAGTTTACACGAAGATGATAGGGCTCTCTAAGCGATATCCCAATTCGTCGGTCACTACTGACGTACGTCGAACGTGACCGACTGAAAGGGAACTGAAAAACATAATGCAGCATTTCAGCACCACTTAAAATGAACAGCGACCAATCAATCTATAAAGCATAGACATGAACGTGAAAACGCTTTAAGAGGCTTAATTTACTAAAACCAAACCTAGTAAACACCATACTAATAAAGCATGTACAGAAAAGCAGTTGAGCCCATAATATGAACGCAACATGTTTAATTAAGCATTTTCCTCGCAATAATGAAAACGCTTAATTGACATTAAAAGACCTAACTTAAACACTATATTAATAAAGCATTACTGTACAGAAAAATTGGTGTGTGCAGAATTTGATCTTTCAATATCACTTTAGGCTACATTAGCTTAAGTTTTTGTCCTTAATGGGTTTCTGTGAGGAAAAGGCTTAAATTTAAACGTGTTGCGTCATTTTTGAAAGGCCAGATTGGCTCGACGTGCTCTTTAGCTACATAAGCACGGAAAATATGCTCGTAAGGACTAATTAGAGATAAATTAATTGATACTGACACGTACACAAATATTATGGCTAGTGTAGTCTGGGACATAGCCTATGTTGCTAACATATTTTGCCCAAATTCATAAAAATCCAGCTAAATAAAATCTAATTCAATAAAAAAAAATGATTTATTTGTTCAACTTATTCTAGTTTTACCTTTTTAACATTCAGGAGCAGCTATGAAGAATCCGGTGCTTCCGTCGCCAACCGAGGCAGAGGCTGAAAAGCACATAAAAGATTACCTCCGCTTGGCCCCAGGGAGAATGTAAACTGATTTGTTCCTTTTTTAATTCTGTTTGTTTGTTTGTTTGTTTGTTTGTTCGTTCGTTTGTTTCATAATTTTAAATAATATAAATAAATTATTTTAAAGTTCTTTGCATGTTAATAAAATAATTCAAATCATTCTACATCGTTTGTGTCTTTCATTCTGAGTGGAAAATACTTGGGTTTAGTTATTATATATGTAGTAGCTGTCGTTATCATCAATAGCAGTAAACGTGAGGGAATGTCTAAAATGTCTAATTAAAAACGACGTCTATGCTACATAAATCAGATGTCGCACAGATGTAAGATTCTAATCGTTAACGTCTTTAATACGTCCACTAGACGTCATTCGAACGTCTGAAACGGACGTCTATGCGACGTCTTCCAGATGAGCAAACGCCCTAAAAAATACGTCTTCCAGATGAAAAAGCGAACATCAAACAGACGTCTCCGCGACGTATTTGTGCTATCTGGGTAGTGACGCTCGCGCTGCGTTTGCATCGGTTTGCATACTTTATCACAGCTGAAGTGAGATAAATGCAGTATTTGACTAATACACTGATGTTTCAGAGACCTTTTCATTCAAAACTTTATGTGCTGCTTACAGCGTCTGTTTTTACAAGAATAAAGTTCAACATAAGCATATGTTATTTAAATAACAATGTAGTGGGGTCTTTGTTTTTTATCCGTTTTATTTTGATAAACATGACACAATACAACATCGCGACTACATGAAAAGAGCTTTAACTGTTATAAAAACACAGATTTTTGAGCATTACTGGAGCTGAAGGCGTGACAAAAAACACGAAACACACGTGATCGTTGTCATGCGGTGAATCCGGCCAATCATGAAACGGCTGTGTCGTCATCAGCGCTCGTGCAGCTCCTCTTGAGAAACTGCGCTGGCTGCCTCAGGCGGCTGATCTCGAATCGCTCTCGCGGTACTTTAAAGCCATACGTCACAGTCACATGACTTCAGCGCTGTCTCAAGTCGGACAACATTTCTTACCGGCATGCACTGCTTCAAGTCAGCCGCCGATCGGTCTTTGCGGCGCTGCATCAAGTCGAACAAGCCGAATAACAAATAAACCCCGCCCATCGCTCTTCTTCTTTTAGTTTTCTGGCGGGTTTCAGTCTATCGTTAAGTGTGTTTAGCGCCACCTACTATACTGGAGTGTAACATAATGACTTCCTTCATTAAAGCCTTATAGCTGCTTCCATCTACTTATTACCTATTTCTGTTCATTTCTTTCCACTTCCTTCCATGTTGCTGTAATTTCTTAAATTAAACAATTCAATTCTGTCTAAATTAAAGCTTTTGAAATTAATTAATAAACGCTGAAAAACTGTGTATTACAGTCTAGTAATATTATGTATTATGTCATTTGTTATATATTTATTATATATTTATGAATTTTATATTGCATTTAATTGTGTTTTCCTTCAAATTTGTTTCCAAGAGGGATCTCTATTTTGTTGTTCATTAGGCCCTATATATATATATATATATATATATATATATATATATATATATATATATATATATATATGGTCTTATAACGGAGCTTTTCGAAACTCCGAATCAATTGAACCAGTTGATTGAACCGCTCAAAACACGCTGGCGACACCTGCTGGTCAAAACTGTGTAACTGCAATGAGAACTCAGCCCAAACATGTATAATGACACCTCTTTTTAAACCAATTTCACGTTATTAAATGTAATCTACCATTAAATATGGTATATTATAGTCTCTTACTGACCCGTTTAACAAAGACATAAAAAGTTCTATAGTTTAATAAAACAACATTATACAGACACTTCATATTTAATGGTATTATATTATTTGTTAATTGTATTTAATAGATTAGACGTTAAATAAAACATTTGCAGTTAGTTTGTAAAAGGTGTTTTTATGCATGTTTGGGCTGAGTTTTCGCTGCATGTACACTGTTTGACCAGCAGGGGTCACCAGTGATTTTGAGTTTCGAGCGATTCGAAACAGTAAATCATTTTGTGAAGCAGTTGGTTTAATTGATTCAAAGTTTGGGGGGGGGGAATACGCCTTCAGGATTACTAGAAAGTTTCAGGCACAGCTGTATCCATCACCCTTCATCCATGTTGTTTCAAAGGACTCTTTACAGTATCTACATTTTTTCCATTTATCTTAATGAAAACAGCATCTCTTTATTATATATCCTTCCTGCACATTTAATTCAAAATTTATAACATTATATGGTCACTCCCTGTGTTAATGTCATTCATTACTTTCCATTCAAATAAATTACTCATGTTTCCAGAGAGCAAAGTAAGGTCTATGTGTAGCAGGGATATGTTGTTACACCAGATTATAAATCATTTTTGTTATTTTTTATATATATATATATATATATATATATATATATATATATATATATATATATATATATATATATATTTTTTTGTTTTTATTAATTGTTTTGGGGCATTTTATTTTGAAAATGTTGCGTGCTTTTATTAAATATAGTATGTACGTCGGCTGACGTCATACGTAGGTAAGGCGTTCAAAACGCAGCGCAATCGGAAGTTCGTCCTCTTTGCTTCAATGCCATCAGAGAGGAGAGGTACGATTTTCAATGAGCTCCGTTCATTAAATGTTAAAATGTGTTATAAGTGTTCATGTCATGTTTGTGTGGTCAAATACGAGAAAGTATTCTGTGTAATGTTATATTTGACCATTAGCTCGTGTTATCAACTTGTTAAATGTAGTTTATTTGAGTGCTCTTTACTGGTGAATAGTGCATTGCGTGAGATGGCGGCAAAGTGTGTGTGTCGCGTGTGTGAAGGATATGTTAGCGGCTATGCGGCTAACATCTCAATTAAGGAATATTTATATATAGATAAATAGAAATTGATAAATAATAGATTGATGTGTTTAATTAAAAAGATGTGTATGTATAATTATATTTTGTAAACTAAATATATATTTTAGTCTTAATATATTTTGTATACTTAGGAGATATATTTTATATATATATATTGTATATTGCATTCATTGTGTGTTCTGTGGTTAACTACCTGGGGTACTTAACATGTATTTTGTGGTTAACAGGCAAAATAAGAGCATTTACGGATAACAGTGCCTGTCTGTTTGCTTGTTTTGCTACACAGGTATTTTAAATAGTTTTCAAGAAACACTGTAATGCTGTTTTGAATTATTGGTATATAAGAAAATGTTTGTGAATTTATTATTATATTATATGACTTAGTATGAGTAATAAAAATATTAATAATATATTATTATATATATTATATTATATATATTATGTGTATGTTTGTTGTAAAGTGTGTGTGTGGTATGTTACTCTCTTTGCTTCAATGCCATCAGAGAGGAGAGGCAAAATAAGAGCATTTACGGATAACGGTGCCTGTCTGTTTGCTTGTTTTGCTACACAGGCACTGCGTATTAAATGACCATCAGTAAAAACCAGCTTTGTGTGGACAATTCTTTTATTAAACATCAAAATAACACAACGCAGAGGAACAACCGCTACAAAACTGGTGCCGTGACCCGTCGACTGGTTGATCGTTGTCGACCGCCGGGATTGCTGACGTGGTGTGTGTGACTACCGATGAGGGGGGCTGGAGGCGAGACGGTGCTTCTGTCATCTGTTGCTGTTTCTTCGGTGGAGCTCGGACGTCTGACGGATTGAGCTGTGTCTAGGAGGAGACTGCTGACGTACTGTGTTGCAGAAATTCAACGCTGAAGACGCAGGTGGGCGAAGCACAGACTGAACTGGTGATTTGTGACTAAGGTGGATCGTGTGAACAGCGTGCTGGATCATCGAGGAGTGTCGCCGCCTAACTTGTTTTGACTGAACTGTAAATGAAGGTACTTCACGTCATCAATTGACTTTTTTTTTTTGACAGGAGGACTTTGGGGAAAAAAAAGTGAACTGCGCCTTATATGAGGTTTAAGGACAATTATTTTATTTTTTTCTCTTACATTGATTTATTTGTTTTGTTAATATTTTTGTGTTTTGACAGTATTCTGATGCGTGAGCAGAATGGCTGCTAAACAAAGTGATTTGGGGTGGGACAACACGTTTACAGCTGGTAGAGGGCGGGGCAGTCTTTTGAATACGCCTGACAGAGCAAAGCTGTTTGAAGATCCTGAGTACTGTAGTACAGGTCGGGGTAGAACAATTGGTCTTTCCCCAGATGACAGAGTCCAAATGTGCGGTAGTCCAATCGCTGCAGCCAGTAACTATGAATTCGCTCCTCGAGAGTCAGAAATGTCTGGTCAAATGAGTAACCTCATAAAACAAATTGGTATTGAGATTGGGCAATCAATTAGAGAGAGTATGATGAGGCCTGACTTTTCTAATCATCCATCCGCTAGGAAGTTACAAGATGGTGTCAGTGGTCATGTGACTGACCCATCAAATACTACAGTCATTGATGCGTCAAAAATGAACTTGATCCTGAAAGCTGAGGTGTCCGCACCACCACACTTTCGAGGAGACGGTTCGGACAAATACTCAGTCATGGAATGGGAAGACATGATGAGGGTGTATTTGAACAAACTTGATGTGGCAGAGTCTGAAATGGTTGATGAGATAATGAACAGAGTTATGGGGCGGGCCAGAGATGTAATGAGAGTATGGCTGCGCAATGGTTCTATGACTCCTACTGTTGACTCTGTATTTTCTGTTTTGAAGCAGCACTTTGGGGACCAGAGCAGTTCAGGTATTCCATTAGCTGACTTCTATTCTGTGAGACCATATCCCAGAGAGAGTGCTTGGGATTTTTGGATAAGACTAAACAAGGCAGCGGATGTTGCAGAGCAAAGTTTAAGATGGGAAGGCAGATCTCTGGATAACAGGAGCAAAGAGGTAGCCGTTATGTTCATTCGTAACTGCCCTGACAAAGAGTTAGTTTTCGTTTTCAAGAGTAAGCCTGTACAGTCATGGAATGCATCTGAGGTGCAGGAGCAGCTTGACGAGTTATTAAGGGAACGTAAGTTGACGAATCACACTGTCAAACAATTCACCACGGTTGTCTCAGAGCCAGACGTGGATGTGCCTGTCTCATCGTCTAAGTCTGAACAGGGTGGGGGCGTAGCTGACGAGAATGCATTGGACAAAGTCCTGTCTTTGCTTGAAAAAGCGTTAGTGTGCAACACTCAGTCTGTACGAGGCCCCTGGCCTAAACGAACAGGCAATAAGATTCGAGAATGCAGAGTGTGTCAAAGCAGTGAGCACAGAACGACTGCTCATTGTAAAATGTATAATTTGTGTTTCAAGTGTTTTGCGGCTGGACACACGAGCTACAACTGCGACAGTCATAGAGTAACGTCCAGGGTGGGCTCCGGTCAGCATGACAAAGTTGCGTCTCAGGGAAACTAGACAGCTCCCTTCGGGCAGAGGGCGAAGTGGGGCTGTGTAATTCCTCTGAGAATGATTTTGAGTCTGTTTATTCCTTCTTCTGTGAGAGTGTTGGCAAAACAAAAACAGTCATTTTCCAGAACAGTATGCAAGTTGATCAAAGTAACAGTTTATTTTATGCAAGTGTGTTACTACAGGACAAAGTTGAGCTTCAGGGGATGTTGGACAGTGGCTCCATGGCGACCACTCTGAGTGCGGAAGTTCTTCCTCAACTTGGAGACACTGGGGTGCTGGACTAGGATATCCTGAGCTCTTCAAATATTGTCTTGGTGGGTTGTGGTGGCAAACAAACTACTCCAGATGGTGTGTGCAATCTGAAGCTTGAAGTGTACGGGGTCAGTTTCATTGTCCCAGTTCTGATTGTAAGGGGTCAAAAGGACCCGATCATACTTGGCACAAATGTCTTGAAACCTCTAATAAGTCAGATGAAGCATGACTCGATTGTGCAATCTGAAAATGGCCAATTTTTACGCATGCTTTCTTGTATCGAGAGATGGAGGGGTGATTCGATTCCTGACAAGGTGGGTACTCTGAGACTGAGGTCAGCTGTGACACTCCAGCCAAGGAGCGAACATCTTGTTTGGGGTCGTTTGCCTCCAGGGTCATTACTGTCCGTAGGGAGCACAGTAGTCATTGAGCCCAGTACTTCACGTTGTGCGCACCGGAGTGTGCTGATTGGGAGGGTTGTTTCACCTTTGTGGGGCGATGGCTGGCTTCCAGTAAAGATGATCAACCCGACCAATGCAGAAATTGTGTTGAGAAAAAATGCGAAGGTGGCCGATGTGTATCCTTGCGTCGCTTTGGAGGACCTTGATCAAACCACTGACAGAGTGCTTAGTCAAAATGTAGGTGCAGTACGTTCTGACAAGTCATGTGGTAGTCTTACTGTGGGTGGCTCTACATCTGGAGCAAGTTTGATAGGTGACAGCAGGTTGGATGACCTGGGGCTGAGCGACTTGAATGTCGGGGATTGTGAAGTGTCTCCCTTTTGGAAGAACAAGTTGGTAGATCTCATTGAAAAATATGAGTGTGTGTTTTCCAGGCACAGTTTGGACTGTGGTGAAGCGAAAGGTTTTTGTCATCATATCAGAGTTACCGACGATAGGCCCTTTCGTCTTCCATACCGGCGTCTTTCTCCTGCTCATTACTTGAAGTTAAAAGAGACTTTAGATGAAATGGAGGACAAGGAGATCATTAGGAAGTCAAGCAGTGATTATGCGTCACCACTGGTTTTAGTGTGGAAGAAAAATGGTGATTTAAGGATATGCACTGATTTTCGATGGTTGAACGCATGCACGGTGAAGGATGATCATCCTCTTCCTCACCAATCGGATGTTCTTGCAGCACTGGGTGGGAATGCATATTTTAGTACTATGGATCTGACTTCCGGGTACTATAACATCCCATTGCACGAAGATGACAAGAAGTTCACAGCGTTCTGTTCGCCAATGGGGCTCCATGAATACAATCGTTTTCCCCAGGGACTCTGTAACAGCCCAGCAACATTTATGAGAATGATGTTGACTGTGTTTGGTGACCAGAATTTCTTGAGCCTTCTTTGTTATTTAGATGATTTGTTAGTTTTCGGAAAGGCAGAAGAGGAGAGTTTGGAAAGGCTGGAGATGGTATTTCGGCGTCTAAAAGACCACAATTTGAAATTGTCTCCTTCAAAATGTAGGTTCTTGCGGAAGTCTGTAAAATTTCTGGGTCATATTGTGTCTGAAGAGGGGGTGGCCAGTGATCCAGCGAAAATTGATGCCATAGTGAATATATCTGAGAAGGATTTGATGGAGAGTGATTGTGTTACGCCGTCAACGAGTAAAATCAGATCCTTTTTAGGTATGGTGGTGTACTACCAGCATTTCATAGAAAATTGTTCTATGCTGGCTAAACCCTTGTTTCAGCTGTTGACAGGACAGAAAAGACCTAGAGTGGGGAGGGGTGTAAAACGAATGAAAAGAAATCGTACACTTTCTCCAACAGATTGGACTGATGACTGCAGAACAGCTCTGGAGAGTTTGAAGTCTGCCTTGGTGAGTCAGATTTTGCTTGCGCACCCAGATTTTTCGAAGCCGTTTCTGTTGTCTGTGGATGCCTCCACTAGTGGGCTCGGGGCCGTTTTGTCGCAGGTTCAGGAGGGATGTGCTGTAGCAAGGCCTATTGCCTTCGCGTCAAAGTCTTTAAATCATGCACAGTCAAAGTACCCAGCACACAGACTTGAGTTTTTGTCGATGAAGTGGGCTATTTGTGATAAGTTCAGTCACTGGCTGCGGGGACACAGATTTACTGTGTGGACTGATAATAACCCACTCAAGTACATCCTCACAAAGCCCAGGCTGGATGCATGTGAACAACGGTGGGTAGCGAAGCTGGTGCCTTACGATTTTGATATCCAGTATATCCCCGGTCCGAAAAATATAGTGGCAGATGCATTAAGCAGGGAACCGTTTGCGACTTCGAGAATTTTGCACAGATTGACACGGACGCCTTTTGATGTTTTGCTGCATGAGGCAGAGGCTGTTGCTGTCAAACAGGTGCAGGACATGTTCCATCTTTCGTGTGAACGCGAGGATGGTGAAGTGGTAGATGGGCTGTCAGAGCCTGCGAATGTAGGTGGAGATGTGTATGTAGGGTGCACTTCCCTTACTGGCAAAGTGTCTCACCACGATTTGTCAGCTGTTCTTCATTCTCACCGTGACTGGGAGCATGGTGCAGCCATTAGAAGCATGTCGAATGTTCAGCATTTAGAGAGTTTGGTAGATGTAGAGCAGAGTGAGCTCCGCAGCCTAACTCATGATGAATTGCTGGAAAAGCAGAGTCAGGATCCTGCGATTGATAGAGTGAAGTTCTTTGTGGAGAGGGGCAGACGTCCATCTCGCAGAGAAAAAGTGTTCGAGTCTAAAAGAACTATGAAAATACTACGCCAATGGGGTAAACTTGTCTTAAGGTTGGGTGTCTTAATACCGAGTGTCTAAGAATCCGGTTTCTAAGAAGAATACTTACCAGTTTGTAGTGCCAGCAGCTCTTCGATGTACTGTTCTGAAGGGAGTGCATGATAACGCTGGTCATCAGGGTCAGCATCGCACGCTCTGGTTGGCTAGGCAGCGGTTCTTCTGGGAGTCTATGGAGGAAGACATAAAGACATACGTCAATGAGTGTCAGAGGTGTATTTTGAGTAAGAGGCCTGAACCAGAGGCAAGGGCTCCACTCGTATCAATTCACACGAGTGCCCCTCTTGAAATGGTTTGCATTGACTTTTGGTCAGCGGAGGATTCCAACAACAGAACGGTTGATGTGTTAGTGGTCACTGACCATTTCACAAAGCTCGCTTGTGCTTATGTGTGCCCAAATCAGACTGCAGAAGCTGTTGCGCGTGTCCTGTGGAACAAGTTTTTCTGTATTTATGGGTTTCCACAGCGAATACATTCCGACAGGGGTGCAAACTTTGAGAGCTCCCTTATGGTTGAGTTGTTGAGATTGTCGGGTGTGGGTAAATCGCACACAACCCCATATCATCCTATGGGTAATGGACAAACTGAGAGATTTAACCGTACCCTGGGTGATATGATCCGTTCGCTGCCTCCGAGATCTAAAGTTAAGTGGCCACAGATGCTGAACACTCTTACCTTCGCGTACAATTGTACGAGACATGAGACCACTGGATTTCCACCATTTTTCTTGATGTTCGGCCGAACACCAAGATTACCAGTGGACATCCTGTTCGAAAAAGTCATGTTGAATAATGAGACCGTTAATGTTCACAAGTATGTACAGTCTCTTGAGAAAGACTTGCGAGAAGCAATGTTAATCACACAAGAACATGCTAAAAGACAGCAAGCCAAACAAGCAGAGTATTATGATCGAAAGGGTAAAGGTCATTCTCTTGAGTTGGGTGACAGAGTACTAGGGTGAACGAGGGAAAAAGAAGTTAGCCGACCAATGGGAAAAAGTTGTGTATGTTGTTGTGGGAAAAAGGGGTGCACTGAACACTTACCAGATAAGAAATCCTGGGACAGGTCGTACCAAGACCGTACATCGTAATCTGTTGATGCCTGTCAATTTCCTGCCGGTGCCATCTTGGAATGATGGTAGTGATGGTGGTGTTGATGTCGAGGATTCCACTGTCTGTGTGTCATGTGATGAAGCTGATCAAACTCAGAGTGAAGATCGAACCTTTCGCTGGGTTGCAGATCTTGATGCTGCCACAGATGTGACACAAATAGAGTCTGTGGAGTGCACTAATGCTGATGAGAGTGAAGCTATTGGTGACACAGTTGTGAAATGTGACTCTGAGATGTCTGGAGCACCTGTGTGTAACGCAAATTCAGACAACTTGCCCAACTCTATTTTATCTGTATGTTCATTGGTGTCTGATGATTCTTCTGTATCAGCAGTTCTAAGTGATGACTGTGTTTCTGAAGTTGATGAGTGTACTTCAACTGTTGCAGAAATTCCTATGACATTGTCAAGTGTGCAAGATCAGGGGAATGAAAGAGTCTCTGGTCTACAAGATGGCTTTAGGTCAAGATTTGGGAGATTGATTAAGCCAGTTAACAGACTGATACAGTCAATGTCAACTCAGAGAGTGTATGAAATTCATGAAATTTGAACTGTTCAATTGAGAACAAATAGGTTTGTTAAAGAGTTAAAAGACTTTCATTTTTTTTTCTGCTTGTTTTTGTTAAATACATGTTTTGCAAGTGTAATGAGTACATTAACGGTACATTTTTGGTGTCATGTGTAGAACTATGTACAAGGCATGATTTTCTATGGGTTATTTGGGGATTAGCTACCCCTGGGTTTCCTTAATCTCGAAAGAGATAGTTCAGAACTGAACGAATCTAATGTGATTTCAGAGAATGTGACATCCTTCGCTAATTTAGCAAGACTTTGTATGTAATGCATAATCTGGTGTAAAACAGTGGGGGTGGATGTAGCAGGGATATGTTGTTACACCAGATTATAAATCATTTTTGTTATTCTTTTATATATATTATTTGTTTTTATTAATTGTTTTGGGGCATTTTATTTTGAAAATGTTGCGTGCTTTTATTAAATATAGTATGTACGTCGGCTGACGTCATACGTAGGTAAGGCGTTCAAAACGCAGCGCAATCGGAAGTTCGTCCTCTTTGCTTCAATGCCATCAGAGAGGAGAGGTACGATTTTCATGAGCTCCGTTCATTAAATGTTAAAATGTGTTATAAGTGTTCATGTCATGTTTGTGTGGTCAAATACGAGAAAGTATTCTGTGTAATGTTATATTTGACCATTAGCTCGTGTTATCAACTTGTTAAATGTAGTTTATTTGAGTGCTCTTTACTGGTGAATAGTGCATTGCGTGAGATGGCGGCAAAGTGTTTGCGTCGCGTGTGTGAAGGATATGTTAGCGGCTATGCGGCTAACATCTCAATTAAGGAATATTTATATATAGATAAATAGAAATTGATAAATAATAGATTGATGTGTTTAATTAAAAAGATGTGTATGTATAATTATATTTTGTAAACTAAATATATATTTTAGTCTTAATATATTTTGTATACTTAGGAGATATATTATATATATATATATATATTGTATATTGCATTCATTGTGTGTTCTGTGGTTAACTACCTGGGGTACTTAACATGTATTTTGTGGTTAACAGGCAAAATAAGAGCATTTACGGATAACAGTGCCTGTCTGTTTGCTTGTTTTGCTACACAGGTATGTTAAATAGTTTTCAAGAAACACTGTAATGTTGTTTTGAATTATTGGTATATAAGAAAATGTTTGTGAATTTATTATTATATTATATGACTTATATTATTAATATTTTTATTACTCATACTATTATTATATATATTATATTATATATATTATGTGTATGTTTGTTGTAAAGTGTGTGTGTGGTATGTTACTCTCTTTGCTTCAATGCCATCAGAGAGGAGAGGCAAAATAAGAGCATTTACGGATAACAGTGCCTGTCTGTTTGCTTGTTTTGCTACACAGGCACTGCGTATTAAATGACCATCAGTAAAAACCAGCTTTGTGTGGACAATTCTTTTATTAAACATCAAAATAACACAACGCAGAGGAACAACCGCTACATATGAATGAAACTGAGTTTCTCGTAACATCCACTTCATCATTAAGACAGAAGTGATCTCTCATCCATTAGTTCTTCAAATGCTTCTCCATTTATATCTACATGATCGCTTCCCCATAGATTATTATGGGCATTAAAGTCACACCATATTTCTCTTTATCAACACTTTCTAAAATCCTTTGAAATATTTGCATTGATTGCTTCTTACAAGGATTATAAAAATGTATTTCTTGTATGTTTCCTCTGGGACTACACACTTCTGTTATTATACATTCATATTCATTTGGGACATTTACCTTTCTATATGCTAATCCTTAATGAAAGTTATACATCCTCCAGCTTGTGCTGCAATTCTGTCACATCTAACTATAACTATAACCTGATTAAACAAAGTCCAAGTACGGTCTGAACCATGTTTCTTGAGTACAAATAATATATCGGCTATATCATCCTGATCTACTGTAACTTTCTTGAACTCTTGCCCATTCGCTATTAAACTTATATGAAACACCATGAGAAAGTTAATCACCTCGAGTTAAACCATTATAATTGGTAGAGTTCAGCATCTCATGAATAATTTCAGCTCCAATAACTGTTGCTGCTTCTACAATTGTCTTGGTGTTTTAGAGGATAAGGATGAAAATGTGCGCCTGAAGGCCATCAAGATCTGCCAAGCTGTTTTCCTGAAGAATCAAGAAGACTTCTATCTGTGCCCAAGATAACGGATTCCTCTTCGTGAAGACTTCTCTAAAGCTGATGGAGAGAGACGCTCCAAGCTGTGGCCGTTTGTGAAACAGACACGGGATGCTGAGAAACGACTTTCTTCACGGGAGCTCCAGCATTTATTGAAGAAGGAGAATGTCTCGGTTATGTATATAACCATAGTTCCCTGAATAGGGAACGAGACGCTGTGTAGTCGCTATGGGAACGCCTCTGCGTGATGTCGTCATGAAGCACTTATAAAATCTGTCCAATCAGAAGACGGTACGTCATAGGTTGGTGATGTCACTGACCAGGAACTATAAAGCCGCCAAACATACTCACATTCAGCTTCTGAAAAACTGAAGCAAGTCGCTTACGGGCATGCTGGGAGTATGGCATGGCAACGCAGCTTCTCGTTCCCTATTCAGGGAACTAAGGTTATATACATAACCGAGACGTTCCCTTTCAAGGGAACTCGCGCTGCGTAGTCGCTATGGAACGACAATACAAACTTCGCCATATGAGCAAGTGACCGTACGTGTGTAGCCGAGGCGCACACGTTACAGAAGCACCTGCGCCCCTGCAGTGGAGCCGGGGTCTAGTTCATAGAACCTCATGAACGTATGTGGTGATGACCATCCTGCCGCATCACAAATATCGGACAGGGAAACCCCAGAAATAAAAGCCTTAGAGGCAGCCATACTCCGTGTAGAGTGAGCCCTAACAGCCAATGGTGAAGGCTGTCCAACTGACTCATAAGCAAGTGAGATGGCCTCAACCACCCACTTGCTCATTCTCTGCCTGGATGCTGGGAGACCTTTTATAGGTGCTCCAAAACACACAAATAGTTGATCACATTTTCTCCACATGGCAGCTCTGTGGACATAAGCATCCAATGCTCGAACTGGGCACAGCAGGTTGAGCTTTTCCTGGTCCGGTGACGCAAACGGAGGTGGACAAAATGCCTGCAGCACAATAGGTCTCACAGGATTAGTGAGGACCTTAGGGATGTACCCTATCCTGGGATGTAGAAATGCTTTTACATTCCCAGGCACAAATTCTAAGCATGATGGAGAAACAGACAGGGCTTGAATGTCTCCAATCCTCTTGAGAGATGAAATGATTAAAAGAAACACTGCTTTAAGTGTTAGGAACTTCTCTGGCACCTCTTTGAGGGGCTCGAAGGGTGCCATCGACAGGCCCTGTAATACAATGGCCAAATCCCAATCCGGTACTCTTGTGCGTACTGCAGGTCTGAGCCTCAAAGTGCCACGAAGGAAATGAGATATATGTGGGTGTCTCCCCAGAGATACTCCACTGAAAGGAGTGTGGTAAGCAGCTAAGGCCGCCATGTACACCTTTAGTGTGGAGGGGTATAACTTTGAAGAAAATCTTTCCTGCAGGAAATCCAGAACTGCGCTAACTGGGCAGTTAACAGGATCCCACTGGTGATTTTCACACCAAGAAGTGAATAATTTCCACTTCAAGGCATACAGTTTCCTCGTGGAGGGAGCTCTGGACTGGAGTATGGTCTCAATAACCTCAGTTCGAGAGACCGGATTCTATGAGCTGTGCCCCCTCAGAGGCCACGCCAACAACTCCGGGTGGGAGTGCAATATCAGACCGCCCGCCTGAGAGAGAAGGTCCCTCCTGATCGGAATCTCCATCGGAGACCCGTCGTGAAGAGATATCAGGTCCGAGAACCATACTCGGGCCGGCCAGAACGGGGCTAATAGTAACAGACGGGCCCCGTCCCGGCGTACTCTCTCCAGAACTCCCGGGAGCAGTGCAATCGGGGGAAATGCGTACAGCGGTAGCCTCGGCCACGGCTGTACCATAGCATCCAGCCCAAGAGGTCCTGGGCCTGACATTGAGAACCACAGTGGACAGTGAGTCGTCTCTCGAGACGCAAACAGATCCACTTGGGCTTCACCGTAGTTCTCCCATAAGAGCTTCACCACCTCGGGGTGAAGTCTCCATTCCCGGGCCTCGGCCCCTGCCTCGACAGGATGTCTGCTCCCACATTCAGGTACCCTGGGATGTAAACTACTCTGAGGGAGAGTAGTTTCCCTTGGGACCATAGGAGGATCTGATTCGCCAACTTGTAAAGTGGGTGTGATCTCAGACCCCCCCTGATGATTTATATAAGAGATCACTGCTGTGTTGTCTGATCGAACTAACACATGATGATCCCTTAGGTCTGGAAGGAAGTATTTCAGAGCTAGAAATACCGCCATCATCTCCAGGCAATTTATGTGCCACGAAAGATGATGGTCCTTCCACAGACCCTGAGTCGAGCGACCACTCATGATCGCCCCCCAGCCTGTGAGGGATGCATCCGTCGTTAGCGTAACGCAACGACTGATAGCCCCCAACACAGGTCCCTGGGACAGAAACCAAGGTTGCTTCCATATGTCCAGAGCACGTAAGCATCGCCACATGACTCTGATCATACGAAAAAGATTCTCCCTCGGTGAGAACCCCTTGGTTTTGAGCAACCACTGTAGTGGTCTCGTGTTCAGCAGGCCAAAAGGTATCACGTTGGACGCTGCTGCCATAAGACCTAACAGTCTCTGAAACTGTTTGACAGTGAGTGACTGGCCTAGCTTTATGTCTGAGACAGCGATAGAATTGATGTTATGCACGCCGGAGATAGACGGGCCTGCATAATCATCGAATCCCATACCACACCTAGATAAGTGGTCCTCTGAGCTGGAGAAAGCACACTTTTCTTTGCGTTTAGTCATAACCCCAACGTTCTCATATGAGCGAGAACAACATCTCGATGTTGAATCGCCATCTGCTCTGATTGAGCCAGAATCAACCAATTGTTTATGTAGTTCAGTATGCGGATGCCCTGCATACGCAAGGGCGCCAGAGCCGCATCTACACATTTGGTGAAGGTTCGAGGTGACAGTGCTAGGCCGAAGGGAAGAACCCTGTATTGGTAAGCTTCGCCCCCGAAAGCAAACCTTAGGAACTTCCTGTGTTGCGGAAGGATTGATACATGAAAGTATGCGTCCTTTAGATCTATCGTGACAAACCAATCTTCGGATCTGATTTGTGACACAATGTGTTTGACTGTCAGCATTTTGAACCTGAGTTTTGCTACTGTCTTGTTCAGCTGATGAAGATCTAAAATCGGACGCAACCCTCCATCTTTCTTTGGCACAATGAAATAGCGGCTGTAAAATCCTGACTCCCTGCTGGGAGGAGGAACCCTTTCTATAGCCTCCTTTCGCAAGAGTGTCTCTACTTCTTGTGCCAGGTGAGCAGGTGAACACCGTTTGTCTCCGGAGGGGACCACCCTCAGGAGCCTGACGCTCCTGGCGTCAGGATTTCTTTGCCGAAGCCCTCTTAGCCGCAATGACAGCCCTCAGATCTGTCTTGCCCTTCGAAGGCTTCGGCTGAGAGCGTCGCTCCGCCTCCCAGCTCCTTGGAGGGGGAGTACGTGTAGCAACGCTTTGCTTCTGTTGTTGTCTGTGCTGGTGTTAGGAGCTCGTACTCGGCTTCGGACTTGGGCACGGCGAGGAAGAAACTGCTGCATAGCAGCAGCCTGCTTCCTCACCTCCTGAAACCTCTTGGTGACTGAATTGATAGCATCACCGAAAAGGCCAGACGGATTCAGTGGGGCATCCAGAAGAAAGGACTTATCCCTGTCCTTGATGTCAGACAGATTTAGCCACAGGTGGCGCTCCGTGGCCACCAGGGCTGCCATAGAGCGGCCGATGGATTTGGCCGTCTCCTTAGTGGCACGGAGCGCTAAATCTGCTGACTGACGGAGCTCGTGGATGAAATCCGCCCCCACCTCAACACTATCGCCCAAGTCTTTCAGCAGGTCAGCTTGGTATGCTTGTAAGATGGCCATAGTATGCAAGCATGCCGCAGCCTGACCCGCTGCCAAGTACGCTTTGCCCACTAGCGCCGAGGTAGTCTTCAGCGGCTTAGTGGGCAACGTCGGGGCTTTGAGAGACGATGCCGCCTGCGGAGAGAGATGGTTCTCAAGCGTCTCTTCTGCTCTTGGCATCGCTCCATACCCGTGTTTTCTCATACCAACCACGTTGCTGTAAGTGGAGGTTTGAGGGGTGAAAACACGGAAAGATACCGGTCTCTTCCACAATCTCGACACCTCAGCGTGGAGATCGGGAAAAAACGGCAGCGCCCGACGTGGAGGCTGAGCAGACCTTGATGGTAGGAAGCGTTCATCAAGTTTACTACGGGTCTGCTGCTCTTGCTTCTTGGCTGGCCAGTCAATGTTAAGCTTGGCGACAGCGCGAGTAAGCACCTCCATGAGCTCCTCACTCGCAGGAGAGGGAAGTGGCGAGTCTCCGGTCTCTCCCGTTGTCACACTAACCACATCCAGCTCCTCAGAACTAGACGCCATTAGTGTGACAGTGTCAACCGGAGCGGAAGAAACCGCAACGCCTGCTTCCTGCCTCCGAATTGACACACTGGATGCAGCAGGTGATGCACGCTCCTCGAAGAGGGCTCGGCGGGAGCGCAGCGTCCTTAGCGGAAACTGCTCACAGTGCACACAGGCAGCCCCCTCGAGAGCTGCCTGGGCATGCTGCACTCCCAAACAGACAACACAAAGAAACACACTTCCTAAACTGCTGCTGTTGCTTGCTCACCATAATATCAAAGATATAAATCAACGATGGTAGACAGACAACACTAAATAAGACAGACAAGATCACACGTAGCGCTTGCTGAAGACACAGAAGCTGAATGTGAGTATGTTTGGGGCGGCTTTATAGTTCCTGGTCAGTGACATCACCCGCCTATGACGTACCGTCTCCTGATTGGACAGATTTCATACGTGCTTCATGACGACATCACGCAGAGGCGTTCCCATAGCGAATACACAGCGCGAGTTCCCTTGAAAGGGAAATCAAGATATGAATCCGTTTGGTCTTAATCTCCTTTTCTCTGGACAGCTGATGGTTCTCAAGTTTTTCTTTAGACTCCAGACCCTTCAGTAATGTTTTATTTAGAGTTTTGCTGGAGCTGCAGAAGCTCATAGTTTGTAACGTGAACTCTTCACAGAACTTTCTGTTGTTGTTGTTGTAAGTGATGAAGCTCAACAAATGATGTACTTTGTTCTTTTTTATATACTGAACGCTAATCTGTTCTGGACTATTTGTTTTGTGTCTTTATCACTCACTTCACTAAATACCAGGGTGTTGAGAGACATTAAAAGGAAAGCTTTATTTTTATTCGTGAAACAGCTTCAAACTGATTTAGTTTTTCAAGAGTCTCATTCTGTGGTTGATGAGGCAGAATTCTGGAGTCACAGTGGAATAAGGATTTGTGTTTTTCTCGTGGCTCTGAGGGTCTGCAGGAGCAGGTGCTTTAAACAACACTTTTACTGGAAATGCATTTTCAGACCCTTTTGGTCTTTTTTTATGTTTACTTAGTTGGAATGGTTTAGTTTTTATATTGGTTAATATTTATGAGTACAAGCTTAATACAGAGAATGACAAACGTTATGACTCCGCAGTGACGCTGATGATGTGTTATCTGGTGCGCCCGAGCTTCATGATTGATTAGGACATCCGCGACATGCACACTTACGCACCATTTTAAAAAATATAGCAATACCAAAATACAAACAATGTAGAATAGCTTGAATACAGCGTGCGTCTCCCTCAGACTGTAAACGAAGCTCGGGCACACCAGATAACACGTCAGCAGCGTCTTACGTCAGCAGCGTCACTGCGGAGTGGTGAACGCGGATTGACAACAGACCCAGAAGAGAAGACAATGCTGAATAAAGTCGTAGTTTTTGTTATTTTTGGACCAAAATGTATTTTCGATGCTTCAAAAAATTCTAACTAACCCACTGATGTCACATGGACTACTTTGATGATGTTTTTATTACCTTTCTGGACATGGACAGTATACCGTACATACATTTTCAATGGAGGGACAGAAAGCTCTCGGACTAAATCTAAAATATCTTAAAATGTGTTCCGAAGATGAATGGAGGTCTTACGGGTTTGAAACGACATGCAGGTGAGTCATTAATGACATAATTTTCATTTTTGGGTGAACTAACCCTTTAAGCAAAAATATGATTTGGTCGATATACCCTAGTCAGAATACTTATACCTGGAGCAACGGAAACACTCAAATAGTGTGCGAAATATCGTCTCTTGATAGACTCTGAGGAAAGATTGAGACTGACTGATCTGCATTACAAATTATATGTAATAATTACTTTGTTTAATGATTGCAGTCATTGATTTGCCAGAAGTATTGTTACGATACATAATAAGTAAAGTAAATGAGTCAACAGCTGTTAAATGTTTTTAAAAGTTTGATTTCTAGTTCTGAAAATTAATAACATCTTAAAACGCTATGGGCATTTGTATTATGAATATAGTAATGTCGAGCTCTGAAGTTCTCTTTTTATTTTTGATCTAAAAATATTAAGAGTAAACTGTATTTTTTTAATCCTCATCCTTAATACTTACCCAGAAAATAACAAATTACTGGATAGTAAAATCATTGGATAAAAAGAGTGAGAACCTGAAGAACTGTAATGACTCATCACTCTGGCAGGGATCCATTTGCATGCTTTATTAATAACAATCGTGGTCGTACAGGCATGGTCAGACAGGAGCAAACTGGTATATGAGGAACAGGCAGAATCGTGGTCAGATAACAGGCAGAAAGTCAGGGCTGGCAGAAAACACTCACAGAATCAGGCAAACAGGCGAAAGTCAGAGGTAGGCAGCAACGGGTCGATATCGGGTAACAGCAGAATCAGCAACAGGTAATCTGACAGATAAATAACGCTCAGAAATGTTCACAGTGGCAAAACGACTTTGCGAGGCTAAGGAGTGTCAGTGGGTCTTAAATAGTCCAGGTAATTGGAAACAGCTGTGCGGTGATTAGTCCAAGGCACGGGCTTATTGGAAATGTAGTGTGATAGATAGTCTATAGAGTCAGTATTCTGGAGAAGGCTCCCTCCGATGGTCAGAGGAGGGAACCACGGAGTTCGTCTCCGTGAGTTCGGAGTTAGTCAGACATTTTGACAGACAGTTTGGATTCCAGTGAATGATTTGCCCCTCTCTCCAGCAGACGTGAGGATTGTGATTGCGTAGCCATGGCAAACCCAAGATGATAGATGTAGATGTGGGAAGAACATGGAAATGAATCTTTTCCGTGTGAAATAGGCCTGTTAGCATGGTGATGGATTGAGTTATGGCTTTAACGTGTCCCGTACCCAGGGGTCTTCCGTCTATCGCTTCCACTGTGAGAGAAGAGCAGGGAATTAATGGAATTTGATGTTGATCGACATAAGCCTGGGACATAAAGTTTCCTGCCGCCCCGGAGTCCAGTAGGGCGCTAGTCTCCAGACGTACATCATTTAACAGCAAGGCTATGGGTACAGTGACACATGTATCTGCAGAATAGCAGGAGTTGGCATCACTCACCGAGCGTGGGTTCTCAGGACGGATACGAACAGGACAGTTATTTCTCACATGTCCAGGGTTGCCACAGTATAAGCACAGGCGATGAGCTTTTCGGCGGCTTCTCTCCTCTTCAGATAAATGGTAAGCATTCACCTGCATGGGTTCAGTGGTCTCAGGTTCAGCAGGAGACTGTGTACGAATATGGCACCTTTGCCCAGCCCTGCGTGAGCGAATGAGGTTGTCGACCTGTATAGCGAGCTCGATAAACTGATCCAGACTCTTGCCATCATCACGACAGGCCAACTCTGTCTGCAACTCATGAGTTAAACCTCTTCTGAAACATGTCTTTAATGTGTCACTCACCCAGTTAGTCTGAGCCGCAAGGGTGCGGAAAGCAAGAGCATATTCAGCCGCTGTTTGGCGTCCCTGTGTTAATTCCATCAGTTTGTCACTGGCTCCCCTTCAGTCACTGGGGTGATCAAACACTTCTTTGAATCTCTGGAGGAAATATTCATAACTGGGAAAAGCAGATCCATTATCATTCCATACTGCTGTAATCCGATCCAAAGCCCTCCCCGTAAACAGTGAACAGACTAGAGTGATCTTACCGGCGTCTGTGGGATACATGGTGGGTTGTTGGTTAATGAAGAGTGAACATTGAAGGATGAAACCCTTGCATTTGGTAGGATCACCATCAAACTTTTCTGGTAGAGAGAGATGGGGATTCATCGGAGACAGCGTGCCAGCCGCGTGGGTAATGGCAGCCGCGGCAGGTGGAGGAGATGCCGCGGATCCAGTGCGTTGAATACCTTGAAGTGTTTTTACCAATTCCTCAGTGAGATTGGTTAGTCGATTGAGCTGGTGCTGGTGGGCAGCGAGCTGGCTGGCTTGGTCAGATATGGAAGAACACAGGTGAGTGAAAGCCGCTGGATCTTGGGCTGGCGAAGTCTTCTGTAACGACTCATCACTCTGGCAGGGATCCATTTGCATGCTTTATTAATAACAATCGTGGTCGTACAGGCATGGTCAGACAGGAGCAAACTGGTATATGAGGAACAGGCAGAATCGTGGTCAGATAACAGGCAGAAAGTCAGGGCTGGCAGAAAACACTCACAGAATCAGGCAAACAGGCAAAAGTTAGAGGTAGGCAGCAACGGGTCGATATCGGGTAACAGCAGAATCAGCAACAGGTAATCTGACAGATAAATAACGCTCAGAAATGTTCACAGTGGCAAAACAAGACTTCGCGAGGCTAAGGAGTGTCAGTGGGTCTTAAATAGTCCAGGTAATTGGAAACAGCTGTGCGGTGATTAGTCCAAGGCACGTGCTTATGGGAAATGTAGTGTGATAGATAGTCTATAGCAGTGGTTCCTAAACCTGTCCTGGAGGACCCACAGCCCTGCACATTTTGTATGTCTCTGTATTTCTGACACACCCATTTCAGGTCTTGCTGTCTGTACTAATGAGCTCATGAGTTGAATCAGGTGTGATAGATGAAGGGATAATGTAGATAGGGAAATGTGTAGGGCTGGGGGTCCTCCAGGACAGGTTTGGGAACCACTGGTCTATAGAGTCAGTATTCTGGAGAAGGCTCTCTCCGATGGTCAGAGGAGGGAACCACAGAGTTCATCTCCATGACAAGAACATTCAGCTCGTCAAACTTTTGGAAATTTAATTGATCTTATTCAAATGATTTTAGTTACTGGATCTTATTTTAATCCATGGACATTCCTAGTGTCTGTAAAATATAATCAACACTTTGTCATTACTGGGACGCCACGACCAAAGAGGCCTATGTGAATGTGTTCATACACAATACAAATTGTTTCAAAGCAGCTTCACAATAGTAACAAATTAAAATTCTCCTGTAAAGCAGCTCTAATAAGCAATAGTTTCATTTTTCAGCTCAAGTCAGTTCAGTGTTGATTTAGTTCAGTTCAACAAGTGTAACATTTATCAATTGTGCATACAGTGTATTTGTGCACATACATATGTGAGTGCTATGACAAACTCCTGTACACTCCACTGCACACTGAACAAGCAAAAGACACAAGAGAGTAGTGTTTTACATTCTTCACACCAGTGTATAGTTTGGCGTCTATGTGGTTAATCATTAGATGGTTTGTGTGTAGAGTTACTACACAAAAACCCATTTTTTTGAAGAGTTAAAAATAATTTTGAATCAAATGTTTGCTTTTGCGAGAGATGTGTGATGTTTTGCATCTTGTGTGCATGTCTTGTGGTTTTGTGTGCAGAGTTTAGAGAAATGGAACCATAGTTCCAAAAATTGTATGTAACCAATTAAAAAAAAAAAAAAAAATGTAAAGAGACATGCAAAGGGGTAAAAATAATTTATTTATTTATTTCTGAAAACATTGAGTTTTGATTTCAAAGTGAACAATTTATGTATATTTGTTTTCACACATGATCATCAGATGTAGGTAATTGGGAAATGATTGTCATTTAAATGCCAGTGTTTCCCAAATGAAACACAAGAGCTGTTAGTGTTTGATTGATGTGTCTAATGTAGAGAACTGTGTTTGGTGTTTTGCAAAAAGTTTGTTGTACAATTGGGCCAGATTTACTAAACGGGGTAAATTAGCGAGAGAGCGCAATGGGAGTGGCAAGTTTTGCATGTGATCTACTGCTGACGCGTAAATTAAAGATGCAGACAAATCTAGGGGTGTCCTCGACTACGGATTTACATAGTCAAATCAAATTGCCTATAGTCGACTGACAGTCAAATCATATATATGTGTGCGAGGGGGGGGGGACTCTCTCCTCGCTCAAGGCCAAAGGAGAATAGGCTACTTTGAAAGGCTGTGCACGAGATGGAGCAGGACGCAGAAAATGAAGTAAGGCCTACCCGCGCCTTAAGACAACTGTTTATTTTCTCTCACACGGAATGAAAGGCAATGTGGATAAACATTCACAGCCACTACAGAACACCACACAAACATAGAAAATGAATAAAAACATTTTGGATTATAAAATATATATGCCTATATAAATAACTGCAGAAAGGCCAGACTGCAGATAGATATGCATTTCACATATGAAAAATTGCCTAAATTGCCTGTGCGAGCAAGCTTTAACTCTACAGCGCAACATCGATGCAACGAAAAACAATCAAAAATTAATTTACAGAATTTAATTAGAACAGAATATACCATTGTAATAAATAATAATAATAATAATGTATGAAATAGTCATAATCAAGTCACAACTGCAAAATGCCTAAAGTGCAGGGGAACATCAAAACACAAGCCACAAATAGTTAAATTAGATAACCCAGAGTGATCAATAAATAAATTTAAATTATTAAATTATTAAAATAACGAAAGTATAGCCAGAATTGTCAATTTTGTCTTTTTAACTGCAGAGACAATATATTGTTAATAAACGCTAAACTGGAGTGGCAGTCTTTTTAGCTAAACATTCACAGCATCCAAAAATCAAATTAGAACTGGCTGAAATGTTTTGAAATCACTTGTACCCTACCTGATCGAAACAAATCCAGTCTTTCAAGCGATCTGCCTGTGTCCGTTTGAGTCTTTTCAAATAGTGTGCTAGTCAGCTAACATTAGTCAGCTCGTTAACATTGGCCGGCAGAAGTGCACCACACTTTTTTGGATCATCTTTTACCATTCCAAAGTAGCCTACATCCAATTCTACACTTTAGATTTTCTTATCCCAGACACTGTTAAAGATTTAATCCCTGCTGCCAAGATGCTTCTCTGTCGGTCACGATCATGGAAGTGAAACTTAAATCGGTCACAGGGGTGGTTAGATTTATTCAGCACATTAAAAATATTTATTAACAGATTCTTTTTTTTCACATGTTTTATTTATAGCATTATCACAATAAGCTGTATATTAACGAATTAGGAGAAAACTGGTAGGTCTGCGTAAAATCAGATATTGAGCATCCCCATATTTCATCTCATAACGCCTCTGCGAAGATTCGACTGTGGAGATCGGTAGTCGAATCAGGCTCCTCCTATCGAAGCTTCGAATCGTCAGCTATTCAGGGTCACCCCTAGTCAAATCATTTACATAATGACCAATGCAATCCAACAAGAGCAGCGCAAATTAGCGTTGGGATGCAAATAATCAGGTGTGGGTCAAGACATGCTTTTTTTGGGCGTTAAATAATGGCACAAATACCAGTAAATTGACGAGTGCTAATCTTAGTAAATCGCATTGCATGATTCATTTAAATACTCTCCTCCCATAAATTTTGCATCTGAAAGAGAAACTCCTACAAATGCATATGCAATAATGTCAGTCACAAAAACAACTCAGTCCATGACTTTTCAATGCTAATTTTGCATTGTGTATCTTTAGCAAATCAGTATTTTTTTAATGCCAAAAGAGGGTTTGCACTGGCGCAAGCTGTTAGTAAATTTGGCCCTTAGTGTTTAAGCAATTTTAAAAAACTATAATACAAATGTAATTATGTGAGATTTGAAGACTCTGTGCATGTGGACATTAGAAAGAGGACTTACAAGTGTGTGTGTGTGTGTGTTGTTTAATCTGACACAGAGACACTGAAGAATCATCATAAACCCTAAATCCAGCACAGAGGGGTTCAGTGAATGTGGTGTTGAGTGTGTGTAAGTGTGTGAGTGTGTGTGTGTCAGAGATGCTGTAGAAGGACAGAGTGCCGGCCGACACGTCCACATACACTCCTGCTCTCTTAGAGAATGAATGGACGGCAGGTATAACAGTCCTGTTATTTTTGTGACGGAGAGTGAATCTGTTATCAGAGCAGAACAGACTCCAGGATTTGTCATTGTACCCAAACACACAGTCATAACTCTCTCCTTTCCTACTGATTCCTTTATATGCCACTGATATAACAGCACTTCTACTCCATTCAGCCTCCCAGTAACAGCGTCCAGTCAGACTCTCTCCACACAGAACCTGAGGACACTCATCAAATCTCTCTGGATGATCAGGATACGGCTGATGCTCTTCCACATGTGTCACCTTCCTGTTCTCCTCAGACAGAATGAGACGAGTGTTTGCTGTGTTTGGATCCAGTGTGAGATCACAGGCATCTGAACACAAGAAGAGAGAAACATCTATAACAACAAAAAAACACTTGTCACTAGACATGTGTGTGTGTGTGTGTGTGTGTGTGTGCTTGTTTTCATGATTTATGAGGACACAAATTTGTATAATGACATTGGTATTATACTGGTATTATGACGTAAACATGATTTATGAGGACATTTCATGAGTCCTCATATTTAAAATAGCTTTAAAATTTAAATAAATTTAAATACTAAACAATGTTTTATTAAAAATATAAAAATGCAGAATGTTTTTGTGATGGGTGAGTTTAGGGGTAGGGGTAGTGTAGGGGGATAGAATGTACAGTTTGTAGAGTATAAGAAACCATTACGCCTATGGAATGTCCTCACTAAGATAGCAAAACAAACCTGTGTGTGTTAGAGGTGTGTCAGTACATACTTGTTAAACTATACTTGTGAGAGCCTCACTTATAAAGTGAAACATTATGACTATTGAGGATATTTTACTGTTCCTCACTGGTTAAAAAGGCTTATAAATCGATCAAAACGTTTTTATTTAAATGTAGTGTTTTGCACATTTCAGTGAATGGGTAGGTTTAGTGGTAGGGCTTGGGTTAGGCTAGTATTTCTCGTCGGGGGGGTTCAGATGACATTGGGGGTGCTGGAAGCAATATATTCAAAAGGGGGCATTTGTTTAAGGTGCGTATATGCCAAAGTTTTACAAGATGAAACTTGTAAATAGTTGCAAAATAATGGTCTGCAGCATTCTAACACTGTGTCTATGTCAATGCGTCCTTGGACACATCAAAGTGAACGTTGCAAATGCATTTGTCCTGTAGAGCTAATGTGCAGACCAAGTGCGTCACAAATGGAGTGGAGCATCCGTTTACTGTTGGTGACTTGGTGCGCTTCAAATGTAAACAATCACTGATTATAATCAGTGACGGCTCGTTACGGGAGGCAAGGGAGGCACAGTCTACCTAAAATTATGAGGTGGAAAATGGGAGGACAATTTAAGATTAAAAAAATTTCCAGTTATTCATTTCATTTCATTTCAGAATGTGAATTTCTGATTTGTATTTTCACCATTGCAACACCGTAAAATATTACTGAAATCGGAACCCAGAATGTGCCGAATCTGCCTTTCAGAAAACTGTGCTAAGGCGAGTCTGAGGAGATGGAGACAAAGCCACTTCAAGGCAAGCCTGCAACCTTAGCCAAAAAAGCGTAACGGCTGCAAACACTGCAGTACGAAGGGAAGGAGACCAGAGGCCATTTTCTGAATAGATGTCAACGGAGGAGAGGCTTTACTATGCTGAATAAAATACTTCTAAAAGAAAATGGCTTATCATTTAATGAATAGACAACCTGTTGTTTTTAAAAGTAAAAAGCATTGGTATCGGCAACACTGGCCCTGTATTTATTTGGTATTGGATTGATACCTAACTTTGCATTATCGCCCACCTCTACTGCCTGGGAGTAAACCTATTTTGAGCTCACGTCTCACTGTCTATGTTGCTGTCTGGTCCGAGCTGATAAACAGTCCACGATGTGCAGCTTAAATGAATAGCGCGGATTCATTGTGCTTTCATTTGCCATTTGATGTTTCTCATATGCAACAGAAATCTTATCAGTTGGCCAATGTGGTGGTGGCACTAGTGCAACCTCTAACAAAATTTAGTCACACTGGCAAAAAAAAAAAAAAAAACAGTAACAAAATGCGACCATTTGGTCACAGTCTGGAACCCTAGGGTGCTTCTTAAAACTCAAATTGATGCTTCCTTATTTCCTCATTCCTCTGTCTTCCAAGCCCGTGACCTGGAAACCGACTGAACTCAGCCATTTTGAATCATAAGAATTGTCTAATTGCACCATGAGGAGGCAAGGAACTAGGTGAGGAAGCTTCCTGAGGAGTCATGAGCGAGGATACACAGGTGTATCCTTCCCTCACATCCTAAAGGGGTGGAGCTAAGACACACACAAAAAAAAAAAAAAAGAAGCGAGAAAAAGAAAATAAGGTTCACAAAAAAGAAATGAGATGCATCCTGGTAAACCCTATGTTATGGGGAAAAATTTCCCCACAAACATGGCAATTTCCAAAATCCTTGAGCTTGAGGGGACCTATTTTGGTCTCCATGAGGAAAACAGCTTATAATACT
Organism: Megalobrama amblycephala; assembly: GCF_018812025.1. Classification (NCBI taxonomy): domain Eukaryota; kingdom Metazoa; phylum Chordata; class Actinopteri; order Cypriniformes; family Xenocyprididae; genus Megalobrama; species Megalobrama amblycephala. The sequence continues at coordinate 1,368,848 of NC_063054.1, read as the reverse complement.
AAGTGATGTTTTTTGAAAATGTTAAAATGCAGAAAATTTTCTGTGATGGGTAGGTTTAGGGTTAGTGTAGGGGATAGAATATACAGTTTATACAGTATAAAAATCATTGTCTATGGAATGTCCCCATAAAACATGTAAACACAACATGTTTGAGTGTGGGTGTGTGTGTGTGCGTATGTGTGTGTGAAAGAGAGAGAAAGAGAGAGAGAGAGAGAGAGAGAGAGAGAATGAGTGTGTCTCTCTCTCTCTGTGTGTGTGTGTGTGTGTGTGTGTGTGTGTGAGAGAGAGAGAGAGTGTGTTTGTAGACCTACACTTTCGTAGTCCTCCTGTCATCATGATCTCTCCTCCATTATCCACACTATAAACACAAACACACATTAATATAGATATGCGTCATGCACACATGTTCAATATGTCAGTATTAGTGTTTGACACACTTGAGTATCTGCAGTGAGCAATTTGGATCCTTCAGTTTGTCCGAGAGCAGTTTGAATCCTGAATCTCCTGGGTGATTGTAGCTCAGATCCAGCTCTCTCAGGTGTGAGGGGTTTGAACTCAGAGCTGAAGACACAAAACCACAGCCTTCTTCTGTCACCATACAGCCAGACAACCTACAGATGGATTAAAACAGCCTCATAATCTACAAAAACACACATCAACACTCAACAGTTGTTGATGTGTCATTCATATTGTGAATTTATACAGATTAAAAAATCTGATTTAAAATCACTTAAGATTTCACTTTATGTCTCACTCAAAAAAAGTCCTATTTTTATATTAACCACATCAAAACATTTACGTTAGTTTACATTTCCACTGTCGGGCCAGTGCAAGCGAGGGCTATAAACGGGCCAGCCAGGACTAATAGCCTCCGAATGCGAGCTTTGAGGCCATAATCAAACAGTGTAAACTATCCGATTTCTTTCCCAACTGTTTATTCACTTCAGACATAACTAATTATCTTTATGTAAATACTCGACAAGACAAACATTTTTACATATTTTTGTGTATATTTGACCATTTAGGTACACGCCTGAAACCACAAGTACTTTGCTCGTCCGTGTTCCACTCCATCTCTTTCGCAGTTTAATGCACTTTTAATAACTCTTTTTAAAATAAAGCATGTCTCACAGTAGAATGCATTTTACAACAGTTATGTTACATGATATGACTGATTTGGACGTTAAGGTTAGGCTTTTAAGGAGGGGCGAAAGCACAGTGCTTTAAAGGAAAGGAACGGTATGTAGTACAATGATCATTTTATCTTAATTATCATGGTTTCATAATTGCTGGAAGCCAAAATCGAAATCAAAACTAAAATTTGATCCATCACACAGCCCTACTGCTGTTGAATTGTTTTTCAAACACGTCAACAAGCATGAAAGACACATGATATAATTTGGCCAGACAAGACAGCCATCTAGTAGGCATTTATGTATTTTAACATTATTACAAGGACATAAAAGATCACAAATTCTACAATTTGCTTGAAAAGTATAAAGTGGATTCTTCAAGATCAATCATGATATAAAGCATGTTATAAAGCAGCATGTTACAATATTGAGTTCTGATCGGTCAATCACATATTTATAATTAATGAATTATCATAGATCATTTTAAATTTTCATTTACATAAGTTTTACATAATACACAACACTATTAATCTAATGGGGATGGTAAGGAAGGATTGTGGTTTTACAGAGGGAATGGTTTTTAATACCAGTATATAGCAACAACCCTAATTTATATAATGTGATATAGCTGAGCAATATAACATGAACAGAGAGATGTTTTCCCAAAAATCAAAACAATTGTAAATGTGTTCAATATCACAGTTTAATAAACAAGAAGTTAATATTGTGAGTCACAATATTGTCTGTTTTTGCTTTATTTCATCAAATGAAAATAGTTCTGTCTGTTGCCTGGCTACCAGTTTCTCTCTGTAACTGGACAAGCACGCTATTTCACTTAACTAAACACAAGAAAAAAATATCTGAGGCCATCATTTACTTATATCTATAATTTACTTATATAGCTATTTACTTATATAATCTGTAAACTCTTCCATTACAAAGGCAATGACTGATGCATTTGTATTACACTCCAAAGAGATCTGTTATCAGCCCCACAGTGGAAAATGAAACCATACCTGTACTGACGTAGGTCGGATCAGCACAGAATGGAACAGTTTGGCAGGACAGTGTTAAAGCAGCTAATGACTCACTCATTAAAATTTGTGCCACATACTGACAGCTTTACTTTAGTATTTAAAAGTATAATTTCATTTTTCAATCATTTCAAATTTCTATATTCAAAGTTAGGAACTGAATGGGATATGGAACTGAGTGTTGCAACAAAAAAAATGTGATCTTTAACACAATATTTAGATTTATTAAATATGTTTATAATAAATTATTTTTTATAATAAAATGCTTTATATAGTAGTCTTCTTATTCTACTTGAATATAATGATTAAGTTTATGAATTTGACATAAATGACAATGCACACTTCTAATAAGGTTCGAAACACAGTAAAGGTAAAAATGCCTCTGGAAATCTATTTAGGGGGCAAATATTGTTACTTATTGGGAAAGTTAAATTTCTGTCACCGCTACAAACTAACCAATGCACAGAACATGAAAATCTTTGGGAGTCAGATCTCAATGACAGGCCTAAACCAGCCAAGGTTCCAGCTGAAAAACACACTCAGCAAAATATTAGGTAACACTTTATAATAACTGCACACTATGAAGCATTAGTTAATAGTTATTTCATCACTTATAAAGCATTAATAGACATTAGTAAGTAGTTTATAAATACAGCTATAATTGCTTTATTCTTGATTTATAAGCATATCTATAATGTGTTTAATAATTGTATTTTCATACTTTATTAATAATCAATTTATCATTTCTAAATTAAGTATTACATTATTTACAAACCAGTTATTTAGGTGTTGTCAGTAGTTCATTTAGTAAGTGTAAGCAAATGATTAATAAACTATTTAAACATTCATTTATACATCTTATTATTTAGACACATAGTAATAGTTACTTAGTGTGTTAGTAAATGTTTTATTAACACATATTCCTACTGCAATTCATGATTAATTCAGGTAATTATAAAACATTTAGAAGTGGTCAGTTAACTATTTTTGTGAGCTCATCTAAAGTGAGGACTATACATGCTTTGTAAAGCTTTTATAAATGAGATTTAAAGGTTCAGTGATCTTCTGCACTGCTGTTCTCTAATGTTTTAAAGTTAGTACCGAGGTAGTTTTGACACTAGGAATATGTTAATAAAGCATTTATTAACACACTGAGTAACTAATACTATATGTCTAAATAATAAGATGCATAAATGTACATTTAAATATTTTATTAATCATTTACTTACACTTCCTAAATGATCTTATGAACCACTGACAACTCCTAAATTACTGGTTTGTGAATAATGTAATACTTAATTTAGAAATGATAAATTGATCATTAATAAAGTATGAAAATACAATTATTAAACTCATTATAAATATGCTTATAAATCAAGAACAAAGCATTTATAGCTGTATTTATAAATGGCTTACTAATGTCTATTAACCCTCTGGAGTCTGAGGCTGATTTGGGGCCTGGAGAAGTTTTGACATGCCCTGACATTTGTGCTTTTTTCAGTTGTTCATAAACATATTAATGACACAAGTGTCATTACACTGTATTCAGCACAAACTAGGCTACCATAATATGTGAGGAACATGTGTGTACATGTTTGTGTTTTTGAAGGAATAACGTTTATGCGTGGTTACTGAAAAAACAAAAAACTTAAGTCACTGATATAAGGCCAATAAAAGTATATTAAATCTGTGTTCACAAGACTTTTGGGTATTGAAGGTTGTAGACTAGAGTTTTTGCTTCAAAATTATGTAAAAATTATGCTGACTACTCTTTCATTTATAACAATATACTGATTTAGTTTTTGTAAGACACTTTTTGCCAAGAAACACGGTATGCGAGGAGGCGTGAATCTCCATGAATAATGGCTCATTCTCACCTGTGAAGACAAAAGAATTGAATAGTAATGACCTGAAAAGACTTGCATATTAATGAGGCATTTCAGTCAGGTAGGCTGTGAAAAAAAACTTCTGTGATGTCTCAAGCTCATCATGGTATATGAAACATACAGAAAAATTTTATTACAATATAAAATAATGGTTTTATATTATACTTTAAAATATAATGTATTTCTGTGATGCAAAGAGTCTGAATATAGGCTTTTAGTTTAAAAGCATGCACATTTGGAGAAATATAGGATTCTCATATGTTTATGTCAATTTTCTATACAGAGGAGTTATTTTTTATTTAATATTCATTGTTATCTCTATGAGCGCTGGTGTTTGCAATTCATACTGCAGCCGGAGGGCGCTCTCTGTGCATTTTAGTCCACAAATTCACCTAAGAAGAAGACGATATTCCATGAATGGTGTTTACCAATTCATACTACAGCCGGAGGGCGCTAAAGAAACAAAAACTCACTTAAAACTTATCAATAGAAGAAAACAAACAGGAATTTACTGAATGTCTTCCAGAGATCGCTAACCATGGCTTTTTCATCCAGATAAACAATTTTCAAGGCAATAAATACACGATTGAGATGATGAATGCATGTGTTGTCTCTGAATTTGCCTGTGAATAGCGCTGGCTCCGTGGGTGTGGCCGCATTAGTGGGTAATGAGCTGAATCACGGACTTCTGACATGGCTCTCTTTTCATACAGATTACATAAACACAGAATGTTTGTTTTCGATTTGACTTGCACGATTTAAAACCTGACATTTCAACGTTTTGTTAGACATAAGTATGAATTTTTTGTGATTAGTATTCACTAAGTTACACTTCATTTTCTGAGAACTATCAGATTGGACTTCGTTCAGAGGGAGATGAGAGATCACGCATCATGTTAGTTTTCTTTATTGTACAAAAAGCACAACATTTTGTTTTTACTCTGAGTGTATACAAATAAAAGGAGATATTCTATAGTTTCAATTGATGTATTACTTATGTTTCTATGACAAAAAATGACGGAGTATTTTAAGTCTGTTTTGCTGCAATGTGAAAAAAAACCTGCAAAACGCGCCGGCGCGTTTTTAGACCTCAGAGTGTTAATGTTTTAGAAATGATGAATTAACTATTTACTAATGCTTAACTAATGCTTCATAGCGTGAGTTATTCTAAAGTGTTACCAAATATTATGTAATTATTATTTATCAACAAAATCCCAGAAAATATAGATATATTATTTTTGTCAATATCACCCACCCCCAGTGTATGTGTGCCTAAATAAGCTCAGTTTCTGGAAAATCACACAGAACTGAATGACACTGAATGACAATTATAATGTCCCTAAATTACCTCAGTATCTGCAGCTGACAGTTTGGACTATTCAGTCCATATGAGAGCAGCTTCACTCCTGAATCCTGCAGGTCATTGTTACTCAGATCCAGCTCTCTCAGAAAACAGTTTGAGGATTTAAGAGCTGAAGACAAACCCTCACAGCAATGAATAGTGAGATTACAGTGAATAAGACTGAAAGAAAGTAAAACACACACATTAACAGTAAGATCAACTACAAACACATATCAACATCATGACTGGCTGACTGTAAATTATATCATATATGTTCATAATTACCTCAGTATCTGCAGCTGACAGTTTGGAGTCTTCAGTCCATCAGAAAGAAGCTTCACTGCTGAATCCTGCAGGTCATTGTTACTCAGGTCCAGCTCTCTCAGGACGCAGTTTGAGGATTGTAGTGCTGATGACAAACTCTCACAACACTGACCAGAGAGATTACAGCCAGAAAGACTAGAAGAGATGAAATAACAAAAATTAAAACAATAATAAAATAACAACAAAGGCATGTAAAGGATGTTGCCAGTTGTCTGTCTTCAGGAACCTGGAACAAAATATTTTTAACATTCCAGATGAACTCGTTATTATGAGAGATAATCTGATCCTTTTATCATTCAGGTTCATCAAGGGTGCATTAAATGATTTCTGAGAAACACTGTTGAAAGTGGATCGGACCGAACAGCATAACACACTTCTAGCCAATCAGCAGTAAGAGGCATATCCACTCATGATGGGGGAGGGGTATTCAATTAAAGTTCCAAGAGGTCTGGTCTCTATATTTGCTTCTCAACAGAGGTTCGGACAATACTTTTTTGGAACAGCACATTTCCATCGGAGAAGCCATAGCCAAAATCCCGAACACTCAAAATATTCATCAAAAATATAAAAATCATTCAAAGTCACTCAAAAATACTCAAAATATAAAAATCTTGGGCCCCGAGAGCCAAAGCAATGATGTCTATGATTTTTTTTTTACCAAAACTGACACAAAAAAGTCAGTATTTCTCCCTGCTGGATATGAATATAAAAAGGTAAGATCAGACATCTTATCAGAGAAACAGAAAACAGTACTGATTCACTTCCTGATACACATTCAGACACAAAGTCCCACTGCCTCATGATTTCCACAGTTTTACTTGAATATACAATATGTTTCTAAAATGATTATTAGATTGTTTCCACAACATACAGAGATCAAAGCTATTTCTTTGGATAATATCCAAACGTCATCCCTAATCCCGTCATCTTCCTTGCTATCATCTTTTTTGGTCCTTTTGGATTGCGTGTAAAAAAAAGTTTTAAAACTTTTCCTTCACTGCTGGAGTCCTGAAATATTTTTGTTTGCCTATTTTTTAATAAGCCTGGAATTGCCTTGCAGTGTTTTGAAATTGGCCATCACTAGATATTGTTGAAAAGTCATTATTTTGGGGTTTTTTTTGGTGCACAAAAACTATTCTCATCACTTTATAATATTAAAGTAGAACCACTGCACTCACATGAACTGTTTTAAATATGTTTTAGTACCTTTCTGGGCATCTGAAAGTGTTAATTATCTTGCTGTGAATGGAGGCCTCACTGAGCCATCAGATTTCATCAAAAATATCTTAATTTGTGTTCTGAAGATGAACGAAGGTCTTAGGGGTGTAGAACGACATGAGGGTGAGTAATAAATTACATTATTTTAATTTTTGGATGAACTAACCTTTTAAGACACTAAGCTTGTTAATTAGGAGAAAATCTCTCATTTAGCAAATGATTCTAGATTCATTATTAAACATGATTCTTCATTCAATGATAATTAAACACTCACAGAGCTTTTCTGCAGTTGATCACAGCTGGTATTAGTCTTCTTCTACCCTCATCTGATGTGTTGTATTTCATGGCGTTCAGCTCATCCAGCACCTCCTCTGACATCTGAAGCATGTAGGAGATTGTTGAGCAGTGAGCAGGAGAGAGTTTCTTCTCTGAGTGTTTGTCTGATTTCACAAACACCTGAATCTCTTTGGACAGAGACTTATCTTTCACTTCCATTAGACAGAGGAAGAGATTGATAGATTGACCAGCTGAGAGATGATACATATTATATGGATCTTTGATCTTCTTTTTAATGTACTGTGTGGTTCTCCTGATGTTCTCTGAGCTTTTCTCTGTGAGTGTCAGTAGATCCTGTAAGAGTCTCTGATTGGACTCCAGTGAGACACCCATCAGGAACCGCAGGAACAGATCCAGCTGTCCATTCTTGCTCTCAAGGGCTTTATTTACTGCTGATGTTAGTAGATCATATAGAGAGACATGATCAGGTCTGTAAAATCTGAATTCATACAGTGGTTCCTTGTTGTTGACCACATGTGAGTAAAACACATAGAAAGCAGCGAGAAACTCCTGGACGCTCAGATGAACAAAGTTGTAGACTTTCCTCTGATGAATCACAGATTCCTCCTTAAAGATCTCAGTGCAAATCCCAGAATACACTGAGGCGTCAGTGACGTCTATGCTGCTCTCTCTCAGGTCCTCCTCATAGAACATCACACTGCCCTTCATCAGCTGATTGAAAGCCACTTCAGCAAGTTTCACAATCACTTCTCTGTTGGACTTCAGGAGTTTTTTTGGATTTCTCTCTTCATACTTCAGATTTCTCATGTTGATCTGAATCACCAGGAAGTGGATGTACATTTCAGTCAGAGTTTGAGTAATTTCTGCACTCATGTCTTCTTTCAGGAGCTTTTGAAGCACAGTGGATGAGATCCAACAGAAGACAGGTATGTGGCACATGATGTGGAGGCTTCTTGCTCTTCTGATGTGTGAGATGATTCTGCTGGCTTGATGCTCGTCACTGATTCTCTTCCTGAAATATTCCTCCTTCTGAGGCTCACTGAATCCCTGAATCTCTGTCAGACGGTTGATGTATTCGGAGGGGATCTGATTGGCTGCTGCTGGTCTGGAGGTGATCCAGATGAGAGCAGAGGGAAGCAGCTCTCCTGTCATGAGCTTTGACATCAACACACCCACTGATGAAGTCTCTGTCACATCAGAAACTTCCTGAGCGTCTGAAAACATCAGTGTCATTCTGCTTTCATCCAGACCATCAAAGATGAACACAACTTTACACTCCTCATAAATCTTTGAGTCCAGATCTTGAAGTTCAGGATGAAAGTCCAGCAGAAGTCTGTGAAGACTGTACTGATGATCTTGGATCAAGTTCAGCTCTCGAAATGGAAACACAAACATGAAATCTACATCCTGATTGGCTTTACCCTCAGCCCAGTCCAGAATGAACTTCTGCACAGAGACGGTTTTTCCGATTCCAGCGATTCCTTTAGTAAGAACAGTCTTGATTTTGTCTTTCTCCTCACATCCTGGTTCAGGTGAGGCTTTAAAGATGTCATTACAGTGGATTGGAGTGTCTTTTGTGTGTTTTGTTCTGGCTGTTTTCTCCATCTGTAAAACCTCATGTTCTTCATTCACTTCTTCACCCTCTCCTTCAATGATGTAGAGCTGTGTGTAAATCCTATTCAGGAGAGTTTCATTCTCTTGGAGTTTCATTCCCTCAAATAATCTCTCATAATTGTTCTTCATGCTGGTTTTGTGTCGGTCTTTGACTCTCTGTAGTTCATCATTTATTGGTTCCGCAACGGTTGTGAAAGTGTTGTTCAGACAGAAGACTGAGGCGGCTCCTCGAGAGATGCTTTGGCCTCTATCTCCTCTGTCGAAATAACAAAAGAAGAACAGATTAAAACAATGACACGTTGCTTCAAAGCAGCTTCGCAGATAAGAATAAAAATTAAAAGAAAAGGAAAACAGTGCCTTTCAATTCTCCAGCGAGCAGCTAAGGGTGACAGAGACCAGGAACAAACTCACTAAAAGGTTTAACTAAGAAATGAGGAAGAAACCAAAACCTCACAAACTTCATGTTTATACTCACAGTTGATCAGGAGTTACTGCTTCCTCTCTTAATACATGAGGTTGATGCATAGATCCATCACTCTTCATAGATACACAGCTGGGTTCTGCAGATGAAGATCTCTGTCTCTTACTCTTCCTGGAAATACTGAGAAAACAACAAAATAATTCTACCTTTAGTTCTGCCTGCTGTTTTATTTATTAAAGTCTATTTGTTTTCTCTAACACCCGTTTCCATTCACCCAATGTTTGTCCACAGACATGCAGAACACCCTTTGCTCTTCTGCCTTTGTTCTTACTGATTCTACTGATTGCTGGTCAACTCACCTGACCCGGCGCAACTGCCTCATTCACTTCAAGCCATGTGCAACTTCCTCAACAACAAGATCAAATTAAAAGCGCAAGTTTCTCATCATTTCTTCATTCAACACAGAAGATATTGATTACAACTTCAACACCCTCGGACTGAACCATCAAGAATTTCTCAGACTGAACCATCAAGGATTTGTATGTCTGTGTGTGTTTAGTCTAGCTATGTGTTTGTGATTTACTTAAATAAAACTTTTGTGCACAGTCTGCAATTCTGATCTGCTTATAAACCCATGTCAATGATAACAATTATGATCAAAGCTACATGCTAAGAAAGCGTTATTTTTTTGTACGGTTAACGTAACGCATTGTGAACCCCCAGAGAGAACTAGAAACATTTCCCATTGTTTCTTTTTCTTTTTACCTTTAGGTGTTTGATGTGGTCCTGCAAACTTAACCTAAATAGGTAAAATGTCTCAGGTTACAGATGTAACACTGGTTCCCTGAGTAGGGAACGAGACGCTGCGTATAACGCATTGGGAACCTTCTGCGTGATAATGTCATTGAAGCATTCATGTATCTAACCAATCGCGTAGCGAGACGTCAGAGGCAGGTGATGTCACGGACCAGGAAACTATAAAGCATACCCAGATGCAGAGATCGCTAGCTTCTGGGATAAGTCTGAAGCAAGCACTCGCAAGTATGCTGGGGGTACGGCAGGAGACGCAGCGTCTCGTTTTCTGGAACCTCCTCTAGTGGTTCGAAGGGAGCCTCGGCTAACCCTTGCAATACCACAGCCAAGTCCCAGGCCGGAATTCTTGTACACACTGGAGGCCTCAACCTCAGTGTACCACGAAGGAAGCGTGTAAGGAGGGGGTCTCGTCCTACCAAGGAATTCCCCTCAAGAGGAGCATAATAGGCTGAGATAGCCGCAACATAAACCTTCAAGGTTGAAGGAGATAAGCCCTCCGAAAACTTTTCTTGGAGGAATCTTAGCACAAAGCTAATAGGAGAGTGGACAGGGTCCATATTATTTTGTCTACACCAAGTAGCAAATAAATTCCATTTATAGGAATACAGCTTCCTCGTGGAGGGAGCTCTGGAGTTAAGGATGGTCTCCACAACCTCAGTTGGGAGACCAGCATCTATGAACCTGGCCCCCTCAGAGGCCAGGCCCATAGCTTTCACAGTTCCGGGCGGGGATGTATTATCGTGCCGTCCGCTTGCGACAGGAGGTCCTGTCTGAGGGGAAGCTCCATTGGGGAGCCGTCTAATAGGGACACTAAGTCCGAAAACCATATCCTGGTTGGCCAGTACGGGGCTACCAGTATTAGGCTGGCCCCCTCCTGGCGTACTTTCTCCAGAACTCCCGGGAGCAGAGCGAATGGGGAAAATGCGTACAGACGTAGCCTCGGCCACGTCTGCACCAGGGCATCCAGACCCAGAGGTGCTGGATGTGTTAGGGAGTACCAGAGTGGACACTGGGTTGATTCTCCCGAAGCAAATAGGTCGACTTCCACTTGACCGAAATTTTTCCATATGAGATCCACCACTTCTGGGTGGAGTCTCCACTCCCCGGGCCTCGGCCCCTGCCTCGACAGGGCGTCTGCTCCCACGTTTTGATAACCCTGGGATGTAAGCTGCCCTCAGTGAGAGCAGCTTCCCTAGGGACCATAGGAGGATCCGACGGGCCAAGTAATATAGTTGGCGAGACCGCAGACCCCCCTGATGGTTTATGTATGAGACCACTGACATGTTGTCCATGCGGACCAACACATGGTGGTCTCTCAGGTCTGGGAGGAAGTGTTTCAATGCTAGAAACACCGCCATCATCTCCAGCCGATTTATGTGCCAGGAGAGCTGATGGTCCTCCCATAAACCCTGAGCTGAGCGACCACTCATGATTGCCCCCCAGCCCGTGAGGGAAGCATCTGTCGTAAGCATTACACGACGACCAGAAGTCCCCAACACGGGTCCCTGGGACAGTTACCAGGGATTTTTCCACATGGCCAGAGCACGAAGGCATCGCCGCATGACTTTGATCATGCGAAAAGGATTTCCCCTCAGAGAAAACCCCCTGGTCCTGAGCCACCACTGTAAGGGTCTCATGTGCAGAAGGCCAAAAGGTATGACGTTGGACGCAGCTGCCATCAGACCCAACAGTTTCTGGAACTGTTTCACAGTGAGTGACCAGCCTAATTTCATCCCTTTCATGGCTGCGAAAATGGAACTCACACGAGCAGGAGTCAGATGTGCCTGCATCATGGTGGAGTCCCAGACTACGCCTAAATAAGTGGTAGTCTGAGCCGGAACTAGCACACTCTTTTTGGCATTGAGCCTCAGCCCAAGCCTTTTCATGTGGGACAGAACAGCATCTCGATGCTGAACTGCCAGTTGCTCTGATTGAGCTAGGATCAACCAATCGTCGATATAATTAAGTACGCGGATGCCCTGGAGTCTCAATGGAGCCAGAGCTGCATCCACGCACTTCGTGAATGTGCGGGGTGATAATGACAAGCCGAAGGGAAGAACCCTGTATTGGTAAGCTTCGCCCCCAAAAAGCAAACCTGAGGAACTTCCTGTGAGAAGGATGGATGGACACATGAAAGTACGCATCTTTCAGGTCTATCAGCACAAACCAGTCCTCGGACCTGATCTGTGGGATAATCTGCTTGAGTGTAAGCATCTTGAATTTGAGCTTTTGTATTGAGCGATTTAGCACATGTAAATCTATGATAGGACGTAGTCCCCCATCCTTCTTTGGAACATTGAAGTAGCAGCTGTAGAAGCCTGACAGCTTGCTGGGAGGAGGAACCCTTTCTATAGCTCCTTTTCGAGTGTCATAATCTCTTGTTCCATAACCAGAGACTGCTCGGGGTCACCACTGTGGGAAGGACCCCGTTGAATCTGGGCGGGCGAGACCCGAACTGAATTCTGTAACCCTTTTCTATGATGAGCAGCACCCATTTCGATATATTTGGTAGAAGTTTCCATTCTGCCATAAAATCTACTAAGGGAACCAGTCTCTCGAGACTGGCCTCTGGTGTTCTTTGAGCACTTGATTCGACGTTCTGAAGCGGCGCACCGGCAGAAGACAGTCGAATCAAGTGATGACCGGCCCTCCTCGGAGGGTTGGTGGAGACCGCTGCGCCCTGACGCACACTGGGTGGCAGGGTTAGCATAACGGTCCCCTGAGGGCACCGAAGGGGAGTGGGTGTCAGATATTTTATCACCAGGCTCCCTTCGGAGGGGGCTGCCCTCATGGGTCCTGACCTACAGATGCCTCCTGGAACCTCTCGACGACTGATGTAACAGCGTCGCCGAAGAGGCTCACAGGAGACAGTGGCGCATCCATAAGGGCAGCTTTATCTCGCTCCCCTATGTCCGAGAGGTTCAGCCACAAGTGCCTCTCTGTAGCCACCAAGGCTGCCATAGAACGGCCTACTTCTTTAGCTGTCTCTTTGGTGGCACGGAGAGCCAGGTCTGTTGCCATTCTAAGCTCCTGGATGCACTCAAATGTGGCCTCCCCGCTTTCATCGATTTCCCCCAGCAGGTCAGCTTGTTATGCCTGGAACAGCGACATAGTGTGTAAGCATGCTGCCGCATAAGCTTTGCCTACCAAGTTCGATGTCGTTTTAAGAGGCTTGGTGGGCAACGTCAGGGTTTTAAGGGACGATGCCGACTTGGGCGAGAGATAGCTCGCGAGCATCTCTTCTACCCGGGGCATCGCCCCATATCCATGTTGTTTCAGCCCCACGATGTTGCTATAGACCGAAGTCTGGGGGCTGAACACCTGGTACTGGACAGGCCTTTTCCACGATCTCGACACCTCTGTGTGGAGATCGGGGAAGAAAGGCAAACCCCGATGCTGGGGTAGTGACCGAGCGGGGAGAAAGCGCTCATCCAGCTTACTCTTTGGTCTTACTTCTGCCCGCTCTGTGGGCCAATCTATCTTTAATTTGGCCACAGCCCTGGTCACTACCTCCAGGAGCTCCTCATATGCTGGGGAAGAGGATGGCGGGTCCTCTTCCCCAGTCTCGACGCTCACCACATCAACCTCCTCAGAGGAAGAGAGGTGAAGCGCCGGTGCCTCTCTCCGGGGGGAAGAAACCGCAACGCGTGCTTCCACCGCCAGAGGAGAGACACTGGGGCTGGCAGGTAAGGGCTGAGATAAGGCTGGGCCCGTCTCAAACCCCTCTGCCAGCTCCATTTGCAAACCCCACGAATGAAGTCTACGCTGTGCCTCAGCGACAGCGGGACCCAATCCGCGGGGAACGTCAACCGAGGCACCCTCTTTATTTTCAAAGAGTGCCCGGCGTGATCGTAGTACTCTGAGGGTGAGCTTTTCACAATGTACACAGACAGCCCCCTCGAGAGCTGCCTGTGCATGCTCAAACCCCAGGCAAACAACACACATCTCATGTGTATCCCCGTCTGGAATATATCTTGTACAGGGATGAACACATCTTGTGAATCACTTGCCTTCCGCCATTTTGTGTCATATATATATATATATATATATATATATATATATATATATATATATGTGTATGTGTATGTATATATGTATGGTGCAAACTGATGCTCTTGTCCTCAGACGAAGAGATCTTGTCTTTCTAATGATATAGAGAATAGACAAACAACACCAAATAAGACACACAAGATAACATAGAGCGCTTGCTGAAGACAACAGAAGCTAGCGATCTCTGCATCTGGGTATGCTTTATAGTTTCATGGTCCGTGACGTCACCCGCCTCTGACGTCTCGCTACGCGATTGGTTAGATACATGAGTGCTTCAATGACGTTATCATGCAGAAGGTTCCCAATGCGTTATACGCAGCGTCGACAGTTCCCACAAAAGGGAACCTTCCTTACTTCCTTTCCCCTTCCGATACAATCTTGATTTTTTTTCAGTTTTATTTGTTACCCTCATAGTGACCAAACCTGTGAGAAGAACCATCAGATCTGAGTAATAATTTGACTACATGTACAGCCCGTCATTAGCTGACTGCTTACAGACCCGTCAACACAGATACTCAAATTATTTGCGTTCACCAACACAAAAGCTTAGCACCATGACTTAGCCCCACATCAGCTATTCACCACATAGCCATTCCCCCACACAGGGAGCGTACCACCTCTGTACGAACTTCCATTTGCCTTTGCCATTTCTCTCCCGTGTTCCCACAAGTGTGCCTCAGATGCCTCAGACATCCAGCCCTGCCCCCCACCAGTACCATCTGGAGACCCGGCAGAGCAGTGTGATGGACATCCTTCAGCAATGTCACCAAACAAGACCTTGTAAGAGAACGGTTTCACACAAAGACACTGTTAAAAACAGCTAATGTGGCACGTAGAGAGACAGATGCTAAGGCTAAGGCCCTTGAAGGCCATCTGCATGCATCCAGAGCTGAAGTCTCAGCAATTCTGCAGCATCAAAGAGGAGCTTAACTTGGTCCAAAAAGAACTGAAACAGTCCTACCAACTGCAAACGGACCCCATAAGAAAAAGTTACTCTGCTGAACTTTACATCAGCAGCGCAAACTAACCCAACACTGCACACAGACACAAAGAGGGGAGGAGCCAAATTCTTTTTGATAAACATTTCACCAGCCTGTTTCCTGAGAGCTTCTGCAGCCGCAGGATTGATTCAGACAGACCCTGAAATGGGACATTAAGTGACATTTTGCTCCAGAAGTACCTTAGTGATCTGTTTGTAAAATTCTTTTTCAAAAGTATTAGGGGCATATAGGGCTGCACGATTAATCGCATGCTATTCTCACGCGCATTTCGTCAGTAAAGCCGGTTCCCTGATTACCGCTAAATCGTCATCACCTGTTTTTAAACGGAGCGCCTTTTAATAGACGGAGCCGTAGTTCACGGACAAGCCACGCAATATCACGTTCATTATCGCAGGCGATTCATCTGCGATATGAACGCGATATTGCGTGGCTTTTCAGTGACCTACGGCTCTGTCTATTAAATGCCGCTTCATTTGAAAGCAGGTGATGGCGATTTAGCGGTAATCAGGGAACCGGCTTTACTGACGAAATGCGCGTGAGAATAGCATGCGATTAATCGTGCAGCCCTAGGGGCATATATTGAAACCAAGGCAACATCTCTGTTTTCTATATGAACTTTGCAACTGTTATTCTACCTTTGCTATCTGCCCAAGTATCCAACAGCCTAAAGCGCAAATTACGCATTGACATATAATCGCCACCCCTTTAGATATATTTGAAGCTGAGGAGCAAGAAACAGCACAGAAAAAGCAATTAGACATGCGATTTGTATCCCTTTTGACCAGATGAGTCTCTTGTAAGAAGGCTATATTTATTCGTTGTTTCCACAAAAAGTCCAAAGTAGCAACTCGTTTCACTGGATTATTCAGGTCCATTATACTGAGGCTGAGAACATTCAACTTGACACCATCAGCCATTTATGAAATGATAAAAAGATAAATCATGTAGTAAACAGGAAAAGCAAATTATACATAGGAGAAAAGGATGGGGAGGAGAGAGGAACTTTGGGTAAACTCTGGTCCAGGCTTGGATAAACTAGTATTAGAACTATAAAAAAAAAAAAAAACAGAACAAGGTGAAGATTGGGTGCACCCATGTCTATAACTCCTGTGGAACAAAAATGAAAAACTGGGATCTGTTAATCATTCAAAAGCGCAGAGGAAAAAAAAACATGTCTGCTCAATATCCTAGCTTAAATCAAAAACCAAAAGCTTCACTGCAAATAAAGGTTTATCCATGAGAAAACTCCCATTTCTTTTTGCCGACCACCCAACATTAGTTTGAACATCCATGGATCATATTCAAAAAAAGAGATGTCTTTTGTAAATCTCTCCTCGCGGCACGAACTGTAGGTGAAATGTCAGGAGCGATACAAAGAAGTTGATCCTTGTATTGAAGCTGGCCTTTGCATCTAGCTGTGGTCAGAATTATAGCGACGTCTCTGGAGCTATGAATCTTGATAATAACAGGGTGAGGCCATCTGTAGGCGTACCAAGCCCTCAGTGTGCGTGGCCAATTGTGATAGATGGGCAACTTAAGCAGTTTTGAAAGATTATGAAAGATTAAATAAAATGTATGGGATCACTTCCCTCAACGGACTCCTTGAGGTTTAGAATTCTGATATTGTCCCACCTGGAACAACCCTCCAGATCTGTAACCTTTTCTGTGAGTGTAGTGTTAAGTTTCTCGAGTGAAGCCAGTTTCTATTTTAGCGGAGTGATGTCATCTTCCAAAGATGTTTCTGCCTGGCGAGTTGCAAGGTAGTCGGTGCCTGCAGAGACCTCATCGATGCGTTTGATGATACTGTCAACTTTCACATCCAGCCCAGACTCCAGCTTAACTCCCTGAGGTCCGAAAACGCGCTGGCGCGTTTTGCAGGATTTTTTTCACATTGCAGCAAAACAGACTTAAAATACTCCGTCATTTCTTGTCATAGAGACATAAGTAATATATCAATTGAAACTATAGAATGTCTTCTTTTATTTGTGTACACTCAGAGTAAAAACGCAATGTTGTGCTTTTTGTAAAATAAAGAAAACTAACATGATGCGTGATCTCTCCTCTCCCTCTGAACGAAGTCCAATCTGATAGTTCTCAGAAAATGAACTGTAACTTATGAATACTAGTGACAAAAAAAATGACACTTATGTCTAAAGAAACGTTGAAATGTCGTTTTAAATCGTGCAAGTCAAATCGAAAACAAACATTCTGTGTTTATGTAATCTGTATGAAAGAGAGCCATGTCATAAGTCCGAGATTCAGCTCATTTTCCGCTAATGCGGCCACACCCACGGAGCCAGCGCTATTTTACGTCACTTTTACGAAATTTTACGAAGTTTACGTCACTCACTGACGACGTTTTCCTAACCAGAAAAAAAAAACAGATTGCCCTGCTCTGCCTCTGATTGGCTAGTACTCGTTGCCATCTGGGTCAGAGCCAATTGACCCTTCACCGGGAGTTTGATTGACAAGCGATCTAACCGATCAGAACGCCGTATCCGCCCGCTATTTTGTCCGACAAAGCAGCCAGTAGTTAAAAGATTAACCTCGGTGTAGTTAAACTTGAAAAATTTTGTATATTGACGTCTTTCCGCGTTTGAAACAACATTCAATTCTCATGTTCATTCATGTTTATTTGACGATATAAATGGACTAGTAGGAAGAGATGATCGGTTTACAAGCTCTTGAGCTGAGGCCTTACAGCAATATGTCACGACCATGGTCACGACACATTAAAGAGCCACAAAACGATTTTATTGTTTGAATTTCTTTAATAACTACACAGTTTGAAAGCTGGAACTTTGTTTAATATCATAAGTAACCTGCTCTGTCTTGTCTGTCGACGTGTTGTCAGTGTCCTCTTTGCTCCACAATGTATTTTTCACTGCGTGTGGTGTGACAGCGCCACGGCTTGTCGGACAAAGCAACAGTAACTAAGGGGGGCGGGTCTTTGCGAAGGGCCAATTAGAAGCAGGATGTGGGTGGGGAAAATCTCTCCTGTGTGTATGGGGAAAGGGGAGGACAGAGAGAACAGGCTAGACAAACTCCTACATTTAAATAACATATAGAAAATATCTGCTTGACAACTTATTATGGAGCTGGGATCAAGCCCAAATAAGCAACTACACTTTAGAAACAAGCCCAAAAAAACGCGACCCGCGACTACCAATATGTGTAAGCAACTTTACAGAAAAACAAGCCCAAAGTCGCTTATAATAAGCGGACTTGGCAACACTGACAGAGAGCGCCCTCTGGCTGCAAGTATGAATTGAAAACACAATTCCTGAAATGTCCTCTTCTTCTTTATATGAATTTGTGGCCTAAAGGTGTACAGAGCGCCCTCCGGCTGCAAGTATGAATTGAAAACACAGTATCCAGCACTCATAGTGATGACATATTACTTCTCAGTATAGAAAATTGACATAAACAGTAACACTTTATAATAACTGCACACTATGAAGCATTAGTTAAGCATTAGTAAATAGTTATTTCATCACTTATAAAGCATTAATAGACATTAGTAAGTAGTTTATAAATACAGCTATAATTGCTTTATTCTTGATTTATAAGCATATCTATAATGAGTTTAATAATTGTATTTTCATACTTTATTAATAATCAATTTATCATTTCTAAATTAAGTATTACATTATTTACAAACCAGTTATTAAGGAGTTGTCAGTAGTTCATTTAGGAAGTGTAAGTAAATGATTAATAAACTATTTAAACATTCATTTATACATCTTATTATTTAGACACATAGTAATAGTTACTTAGTGTGTTAGTAAATGTTTTATTAACACATATTCCTACTGCAATTCATGATTAATTCAGGTAGTTATAAAACATTTAGAAGTAGTCAGTTAACTATTTTTGTGAGCTCATCTAAAGTGAGGACTATTTATGCTTTGTAAAGCTTTTATAAATGAGATTTAAAGGTTCAGTGATCTTCTGCACTGCTGTTCTCTAATGTTTTAAAGTTAGTACCGAGGTAGTTTTGACACTAGGAATATGTTAATAAAGCATTTATTAACACACTGAGTAACTAATACTAAATGTCTAAATAGTAAGATGCATAAATGTACATTTAAATATTTTATTAATCATTTACTTACACTTCCTAAATGATCTTATGAACCACTGACAACTCCTAAATTACTGGTTTGTGAATAATGTAATACATAATTTAGAAATGATAAATTGATCATTAATAAAGTATGAAAATACAATTATTAAACTGATTATAGATATGCTTATAAATCAAGAACAAAGTATTTATAGCTGTATTTATAAATGGCTTACTAATGTCTATTAATGTTTTATAAATGATGAATTAACTATTTACTAATGCTTAACTAATGCTTCATAGCGTGAGTTATTCTAAAGTGTTACCACATAAACATAAGAATCCATCAATATTTCTCCAAATGTGCATGCTTTTAAGCTAAAAGCCTATATGAAATGCCATAGAGGTAACATAATTGTTCAGACACTTTGCATCACAGAAATACATTATATTTTAAAGAATATAATAGAATACCATTATTTTAAATTGTAATAATATTTCACAGTATTGCTGTTTATGATGAGCTGAGACATTATTACAGAGGGTTTTTTTCACAGCCTACCTGACTGAAAGGCCTCATTAATATGCAAGTCATTTCAGGTCATTATTATGCGATTCTTTTGTCTTCTCAGGTGTAAATGGCCCATTGTTCATGCAGATTCACGCCTCCACGCATACTGTGTTTCTTGACAAAAAGTGTCTTATAAAAACTAAATCAATATATTGTTTTATATGAAGGAGTAGGCAGCATAATTTTTACATAATTCTGAAGCAAAAACTCTAGTCTACAACCTCCAATACCCAGAAGTCTTGTGAACACAGATTTAATATACTTTTTTTGGCCTTATTTCAGTGACTTAAGTTTTTTGTTTTTTCAATAACCACGCATAAACATTATTCCTTCAAAAATACAAACATGTACATACATGTTCCTCACATATTATTTTAGCCTAGTTTGTGCTGACTACAGTGTAATGACACTTCTGTCATTAATATGTTTATGAACAACTGAAAAAAGCACAAATGTCAGGGCATGTCAAAACTTCTCCAAGCCCCAAATCAGCCTCAGACTCCAGAGGGTTAACGAAAGAGTATTTCAGCATCTTTTGCGTGCACCGACCTTCTTCTGCAATGACTTCGGTAATGTGTTTAAGCAAAGCACCATGTGAAAATTCAAGTAACAAACTCTCATGGCTAACCGGCTTGTTCTGGGCATGATAAACTAACAATGAAGCGACTAAATAATGATTTTGAGAAAGGGTGAAGGTAGATAATGAACGTAGACTGGGAGAGGTGAAAAACACGACTGATCACTCCACCACCATTACCGGAAGCCCGTTTGTCCACAGATTTGAGGTGAAAACCGAATTCCTCTCTCTGTGTAAATTTAGTGTGTTTTTTACATTGTTTGTCTCCTCCTAGTTTCAGTGGAGCAGTTAAATCATTAACTTCATGTTTATACTTACAGCTGATCAAAGGTCAATGCTTCATCACTTAATGCAGGAGGTTGATTCATGGATCCGTCACTCTTCATAGACACACAGCTAGGTTCTGCAGATGAAGATATCTTCCTCCTCCTCTTCTCTCTGTTCTCCATAATGAGAAACTGACTTTGAGACCTGCATATGAAAACACAGAGAACAAATCATACATAATGTTTGAACTATTCCAGTAATTTCAGTGAAAACAAATATGATGTCCATAAAGTAATGGTTTACTGACTGTGGAAGAACCAGATTTGAACCCACTGAACCACTTTGAGATGAACTGGATCAGTGATCCAGACCCCATTACCCAACGTCACTGTCTGACCTCACTGATACGATCTTACTGAACATTGAACTTCAACATCATGAGAAAAAGCCTGACTCTCTCCCTGTTCAGAGGGTTCATGTGTTTTCTGCTGCTGTAAAGTGACTGACAAAGTGAAACCTCTGTGTCAGTGCTCATATCAACTAACTGATGAAAACATTTGTTTGACAATTACTTTCATTACTGATTTTTAGTTGTTGAAGCACTAGTGAATAAATCCTGAAAGCTTAGACATGTAGTGGGGTGAGCAATATGACAAAAATATCATATCACGATTTTTTTTCAGGAAAATCGCGATTCATAATTTTATCACGATTCTTCATGTTGGTTTTACTATTTTGCAAGTGACTGAGAATTACAGTCTAAATAATTTTAAAAACAAAGCCTTACAAAATAACAAAATATAAAATAAAAAAGAATTTAGGCCAAAGTGGCAAAGATAAAAATCTTTATCATTATTTTATCTTTGTTATTAAAATAATACAAAAAAAATAAGCTACACATTATACAATGAAATCAACAGTGCTTTATTTTTTTCAGCTACAGTAGGTGTATTTAACAGTAGCATTCAAGTAAAAAAATTAAATGAACAATATAAAAATAAAACACTAGACTTCACTGTATAAATTATCCATTGATTCTTAATAAAGCTAATATATTAAAGTTCTCAGGCAAGAGCAGTGGATGTTTTTCTCTGTGTGTTTTGTTTTATTAGGGATAGTCATAATTTACTCTCAACTCAAGCTGTATTAAACCCTAATGAGTTTCTTTCTTCTGTTGAAAATAAGAGTTATTTTGAAGAATGTGGGTAACCAGACAGTTACTGGTCCACAGTGACTATGTTTTTCCTACTATGGACGTCGATGGGGACCATTCTCCTAAATATATATATATATATATATATATATATATATATATATATATATATATATATATATTTGTTCTGCACAAGAAAGAAATTAATTCAAGTTTGAAACAACATTACATTGAATAAATAATGACATAATTTTCATTTTTGGGGGAAACTATCCCTTTAGGAACAAGCGGCAGCATGGTTAATTTTAGGCTGCTCTGTCACTTTAAAGACCTGCACGTATCTCTAATATACAGCCACGCATCCAATTTTCTCTCAAACTTTTACTTTCACTTTAGACATAACCATCTGTAAACTTAATGTGTATTTGTCAGTATTAGAGGCATCAGACTCGAAAGAACTTAGTAATCAGGTGCTGTTTGACATGCTTTTAGTGCCTGTGCGCTTCGGGTGTAACTTACGTGTTCTGAAAAACGCATGTTAAAACAGCGCATGTACAGTATGTTGAGACAGAGGCGCTAGAACTGCAACTGATAGAATGCATTGTAGCACGATACTGCAATATTTCTTCATAAACAGATCGTGGAGACATTTATCGTCCACGATCAAAAATCGTGATATCGCACACCCCTAACATGCAGCCTGTTACATTGTACAAATGCTTGAGTTTTAATGTATTATTAAACAAACAAGATCATTAAAAAATAACTACAAAACACGTTGACTCAAATTTCACTGTAATCATATTATTCCAACACATTCATTCTTTTTTCCACTTACAAAAAAAAGTGCCAGTACTTTGCATATTATTAATCAGCCTATAAGCAGCTACCAATTTTTATGAGTAATTTTTGTCCAATCATAATTATATAATTATAGGCTACAATAATAATTCTAGATACATCATACCCTAAACATGGCTTCTCATATAAAACATTTTGGAAATAATTAATAATCCAGGAGTTTGAAAAAACTGTCTGCAAACTTCACATTGTTGCTTGTGGGTTTTTTTTTTTTTTAGTTTTTTTGTTTTTTGCATTATCACATTTAAGGTGAAAAATTATCTGACATGATTTATCGTATTATTTATCTTGGCTTCATCCTTTAAATATCACAAACGAGTCCACTTAAGTAGGTCAATAATTTTATGGCCATTAAAATAAACTTCTATGTCATAATGAAACTTATCACTAAACTGTTTGGCCTGGCCTACAGAAGGGCTGTTGTATTTTGATTTAATTTAAACGTTTACATTTCCACCTTTTTATTTTTCAGACTGTAATGAATACTGTAAATTAATCTAAACTAAAAGCAGAATCTCTAGAGCTCAATATACTCCCTATAATATAACAACTCCCTTAGACTGAATTTATTATTAAAGCAAACTGAAAACTTTGCATAATACGACATGATATCAAAAGCCAATATATAAACTTTACCGTAATGTGACACTTTTGAAAATTACTTTCGGTTTCGGTTTCGGTTTCGGCGCAGGAGGACTCAGGTATAATGTCTATGGACTCAGGTGTCAACAACAAATAAACCCCACCCAACTCTCTACTTCTTAGTTTTCTGGCGGGTTTTAGTTTATTGTTAAATGTGTTTAGTGCCACCTACTATACTGGAGTGTGTAACATAATGACTTCCTCAATCTCTAATTACACTCTACGGATTAGTCCAGTCTCATGTAAAAACTTAACTTACCTACTTCCATCTACATTTCTATTAATTTCTTTCCACTTCCTTCGATTGTGTTGTAATTTATTAATTCTTCCTAAATTAAAGCTTTTGCAATTAATTAAAATACACAATGAAAAGATGTCTTTTGTTTCTCTTTATAAATGTTTATCTATATTGCATTTATTTGGATGTTTTCCTCCATTTTTTCCCCCCAAGAGGGATCTCTGTATTGTCATTCAATTTATTTTCATGGTCTTTGGTATTAACATATTGATGAATGTTTAGTGATTTTTAAAATTCCTTTGCAAAAATGATTCACTGTTTAGAAAAGCTCGAAATACACTGGCGACACCTGCTGGTCAAAACTGTGTAACTGCAATGAGAACTCAGCTTAAACAAGCTGATGCACATTTTCATGAAAGTGTAATTTATTCAATGTAATCTACTATTAAATATGAGGTGTCTGTATAATTTATGTTCTTTTATTCATTTGTATTGCTTGTGTGTGTTTTTAGAAAGGGCATGGAAACAACTTTCACTTTTTCTCTGTGAACCTGTGAACTATTGTTTATATGAAGAGAAGAAATTATTGAATAAATTTTTTATTTTTGTTTTTGCTCACAAATAGCATTCTCGTCGCTTCTGTAAATTATCTGTAAATTAATCTCAACTAAAAGCAGAATCTCTAGAGCTCGTTATCATTATAATCCCTGTAGCCAGATAGATGTAGCCAACATAAACTGCTATGACTATTCTTACAAGTCATTCTAGTTTTTTTCTTCAACTGGTGTTACGGTTTAACTGGTTACCGTGTTTTTACATTTTTGGAGAGGTTTAACTGGTCAGGCTATGTGTGCTAAACATAGCCGACAACTGTATACAGAAGTATAAAGTAAAAATAGTTGCGACCTTACGCCAGGTGTGAACGTTCGGCCCGCAGATTTGTCAATTCTAAAAGCCTGTGCATTATGTCCATTATAATTAAATATTTGCACTACATTGATTACAAAATAATAATTCATTACTTGTAATGGTAAGAGTTTGTTTAACAAAAACACCAATAAAGTCATACTTGTTACAGGACTCGAACTGTGTCACAAAAAAAAAGCAGTCAGTTAAAGAGTCTTATCATGATGAGCTATCACATTCTGACAGAATGTGTGAGGTTACTGATTTACAAATCATTCAAAATTCTTCTGTGTGTCATTATGGGAAGGGCTGGGCTTACGTTAACTTGTGCCTCATGCTCTCACAAGCTGATATACAGTATAGTCACATTACATTGTACGACACTCAAAGGAGACCTATAACCCCCTTTTTCACAAGATGTAATATAAGTCTCTGATGTCCCCAGAATGTGTCTGTGAAGTTTCAGCTCAAAATACCCCCCAGATAATTTATTATAGCTTGTCAAATTTGCCCCTATTTGGGTGTGAGCAAAAACACAACCGTTTTTGTGCATGTCCCTTTAAATGCAAATGAGCCACTGCTCCCGGCCCCCTTTCCAGAAGAGGGCGGAGCTTTAACAGCTCATGATTCGGTTGCTCAACAACAACAAAGCTGGAGAATCTCACGCAGCCAAAATGAGGATTGTCAGTAACGGTGTTCAGCCTTACATTGTTCAAACCAGAGTCGACACTGAAGGAGAGACTCAGGAAGAAGTTACAACTTTTAGAATGAAACTGGACGTTTCTGAATGGTTAGTGTTCCTAACAAAGTCAACAGAATTGTTTTGCGTCTCTGAGCAACACTTCCCAAATGAATCAGCTGTTTGAATGAATTGGTTGAATCTCAATGACTCACTCATGCTGCCACCTCCTGGCGGGTTTAATTTCACATTTAAAGTATGTTTCCATTTTTTTAAATAATTTAAAATAACATTATTTAACATTTTATATTTCCAACATTTCTAAACATTATTAACTGCTCTTGACTGATTAACTTTAAAGGGGACCTATTATGCAAAATTCACTTTTGCATGGTGTTTGGCTATAAATGTGTGTTGGCAGTGTGTGTACACAACCACTCCTTTTTTTTAATCCCCATAAATCATAAGTAGTGAGTCTGAACAAGCCATTTCCAGATCCCTGGCAGTGTGACGTCACAAAAGCCACAGGCCCTCCCACGAATGTTGACAGACACTGCCGTTTTAACATAGAACTGCCCTGAGTGAGTTCACAGCGAGTTTACACAGTCCACCATTGGTGCACTGACGAGAACATCTCCCAAGCGTTTTAGGTGTTCTGTAGCTGGATTGATCCAAATCTGAGTCGCTGAAGAGGAGGTGGATTAATTTTGATTTCCAAGAAAATGCTCCCTCAATTCTAACTAAATTTGTTTACGTATGCGCGAATCATTTCACGCCGGACTGCTTTGTGAACGAATATCAATACAAAGGGACAATACAAAACAGAGGTTGTGCTAAAAATGTGCTACTCAAAGATATATAAGTACAAACTGTTCGTGATCCAGCTTACAGCCTCCAGAGTGATACTGGATATGGCAGTAATGAAGGTGTGAGCACTTCATTACAGTTCATCTGAGTTGTTTTATGGATATAAAGTTTACCAGTTTATTAAGCACCACCCGAAAAGGCATAAGGTCTTTATATATGTGTTTACTGTTAGTTGTAATGAGTGTTTCTGTGTTCTTTGCTGTGTATGTTGGTGATAATGCAAGGGAGAGAGAGAGAGAGAGAGAGAGAGTTTATGGATAATATTTTAATGCACACTTGCAGTGTGTTTTATTAAGCTCTTACAGAGATTTTCTAGCGTGAAAACAGATGATTCATCTTCTGTGTGAAGTACAATAAGCATCATAAAATGTATCTGTAAAGTTTTGGCCATCATTCGGACGGTACAACAGGCTTGTAGTAACATAGTGGATCAAAACAAGAAGACAATATAAGTTATAACCCTAATTAAACTAAACCATACCTGTTGCTCTGCCCTCTTAGGCCGAGCGCAGCAGCTCATTTGCATTTAGAGGGCACACACTGAAATGGCGCATTTTTGGTCAACCACAAAAAGTGTCAATTTTAACATGCTATAAAAAAATATCTGTGGGCTATTTTGAGCTAAAACTTCACATACACAATCTGGGGACATCAGAGACTTACATCTTGTAAATGGGGCATAATAGGTTCCCTTTAAAGTAGTTTAATAGTTAGGCCTATAGGGTAAACATTACCTATTAAGCTCACAAAAATCTACATTGAGACATTTTTAGTGCACAGCATAGTCATGACCGAGCCTGTGTTCCCCTGTTTTGTTATATTTCCTGTCCTAGTGCCATGTTTTGTAGTCCTTTGTAGTTTTTCTTGTTGATTAATTCTTTGGTTGTTCCCAGGTGTGTCTTGTTTGCCAACATAGTAGCCTTCTTCATAAATCACCCAGTCTTTGAATATGTTTGCTATAATAAAGCACACAAAAAACTATGCCATTGCCATTGTCAATAATGTAAATAAAAAAAGTAAAAAAAAAAAAAAAAAAAAAGGCTTTTAGGCTTTTGACAAAATGATTGTAAATTATTTTTAAAAATTAACTTTTGCCATAAGACACTCTCTGCGCATTTCATGTTTCTATTCTAGCCCAAACAAAGATATACATAAATGCCCTTTGAATTGCACACGGCATATGCATAATATATATAGAGAGAGAGAGAGAGAGAGAGAGAGCTCCATTTCATAACACAAGATTGTTTTATGATATTTTTACAAATTTAAATGTACGTAATACATTCCATTAATAAATCCATTAAACACAGGAGCACTGAATAAACGTCTTCATCGAAAGACTTGATTTATGAAGTAGGTCATGTAATATTTGGGGGAGCAGCATGTATTTTGATGAGAAAATGTCAATTCAATTGTCGTAAAATGTAATGTGACTATATATCATCGTGAGGCACAAGTTAACATGAGCCCAGCCCTTTCCATTATGAAAAAATAAGATTTTTTAATGATTTGTATACATCAATAACCTCCTGCATTGCGTCGCTCATCGTGATCAGCTGATACTGCTTCTTTATGACGCAGTTCGAATCCTGTCAAAGATATGACTTTACTAACATTTTTGTTAAATAAACTTTTACCATTAAAAGCAATAAAATTGATTTAAAAAAAATCCCTTATTTAATTGTAATGGACTTATTGCACAGGCTTATTGCAAGGTCACAACTTAACACGGTAACCAGTTAAATGTTATGACCGGTGTTAGGGTTTAAGTTAAGTAAGTTTCATAATAGATTGATTATTTACTTATTTGAATCCGTAAAGTAAGACTGTGTAGCCCTATGTAATTGATAGTTAATCAATCTAGTTCTTAAAACACAGTCTTAAATTACCGGCTATGCTTATGAAACTGCCTTTTATTGTATGATAGTAAACAGTAAACAGTGTAAAATAATGTGATATGATATCAGAAAACGATAAATAAACTTACCGTAATGTGATATTTATGACAGCTTTGACATTCTTAAGAATCGAGTCTTTACTTTCGGTTTTACTTTCCTCAGAATGCAGAACGCGGAAGCGCAGGAAGCCTCAGGTGTCATTGGCTGTGTCCCAATTCAGGGGCCGCGCACTTCGAAGTGCGTGAAAGGGGTGGGGTTTTGGAGTGGAGGGTTGCCAGGTCTGCACAACAAAACCATCCCAAATGTAGCGTAATCACAGCACAAGTGTAAAAGTATCCTAATTCCAGACGTGGCAACAATGAGCCGAGCGTCGTTACATGGCTAACGGCTGTGTGACAGACAGCTGATGTTTGTGTGCATTTATGACTTTATGGGGTTTTGACATGCTTTACTGCCGAAGACAACGGGGCACTGGACCAAAATATGTATGGTTAAACTATGTAATGTTAGTTTTATATCGTTAGCAACTAGTTAACCTTGTTTGTTGTTATGTTAAATGAAATGTTCAGTTTAACTAAAATAAACTTGCACTGTCATCTTAAAATATACCTGCTGAGCATGACTAACAGGCGAGAATTTTAAAGCTATGATCACAAAACCAAAATTTGAATGGACCATAGATCTGTTTTAGTATGTTCAAATATTTCTGATTTTTATATATTTATATAATACGCTCCACCAGCGTCTGCCTTCTCAGCCGAATGAAAGTGTACACAAATATTATGTTTTGTTCAGTTTTATATACTGATGATTTAAAATGTGATGCTATTTTTCTGATGTTAAATCTAAGTTCTGTTGTATATAGTTGTAAAAGGTACTTTATGTAATGTAGCGTTAGAACAATGTATTTAATGTAAAAACATTTAATTTACATGATGAAAAAAATATTATATAGGCCTACGTAAAATTTTTCATTTAAAATTAAATTTTTGCATCAAGTTGCATAAAAGAAATAAACAATGAACAATTCTCTTTTATTTACACAAAAAAATGTTTAACAGAAATGACTCTGACTCATATGAATAAATAAATTAATAAATTACATTACAAATATGTGTATACAACTTATGCATTTGCTAACTTAACTTAAAAAAAAAAAACTGTACAGAAATTAGGCTGTTTCATTGACAAAGTGACATTTAAATAATATTTATATCGACACATTTTTATGCACTGTATTCTGTTCTTGAGAAAACGGGGAAAAAAGCGTCCTTTGAAGTGCGATTCACCGCGGCGCGAGGAGGGATGACGTAATTCGAGAGCGACTTCAAGTGCACCCTTTCAGTTTCCCAGTGGAATGAAGACACTTCGCGGTCTACACTGTCCCACAGTTCATTGCGCGCCAGTGACAACAGGAGTTCAGGTGTGAATTCAAATAAATGTAAGCAATGCCCCGGTTTCACCAATCAAAATGTAATATCCGTGATGTCCAAGTCAGTTCATAAATGCAATATCTGTCTCTGAGATGGAGTGCAGTTGAATAAAATCCTAAACTACTGTACTTTAAATTCAGACTTAAATACAGAGTAAATGTACAAATATTAATGTATATATTTTCCAAATTAACATTTCATTTAACATAAAAAAAAAACAAACAAACAAGGTTAACTTGCTAAAGATATAAAACTAACATAGTTTAATCATACATATTTTGGTCAAGTGTTCCGTCGTCGTCGGCAGTGAACGTGTTAAAACCCAATAGAAAGTCATAAAACTTTAAAATGCACACACAAACGTCAACTGTCAGCTGTCTGTCACACAGCCGATAGCCATGTAACGACGCTTGGCTCACTGTTGCCACGTCTGGAATTAGGATACTTTTACACTTGTGCTGTGATTGCGCTACTTTTGGGATGGTTTTGTTGCGCAGACCTGGCAACCCTCCACTCCAAAACCCCACCCCTTTCATGCACTTCGAAGTGCGCGGCCCCTGAATTGGGACACAGCTGTTAACAAATAAACCTCTTCTCTTCTTCTTCTTCTTCTTTTAGTTTTCTGTCGGGTTTCAGTCTATCGTTAAGTGTGTTTAGCGCCACCTACTATACTGGAGTTTGTAACATAATGACTTCCTCAATCTCTAATTACATTCTACTTCATTAAAGCCTTATAGCTGCTTCCATGTGCTTATTCCCTATTTCTGTTCATTTCTTTCCACTTCCTTTCATTTTGTTATAATTTGGAAAGCGCCTGGTCCAGACGGTATCTCAACACTTAAATACTGTGCAGAGCAGCTCAGTGTTGTGTTTCACTCTCTGTTTCAAGCATCCCTGGACCAAGCTGTAGTTCCTTGTTTATGGAAAACATCTAATATAATACCTATTCCAAAGCAAGAAATGTCACATTCTTTAAATGATTTTCAGCCAATTGCATTAACTTCTTTAGCCATGAAAGAGAGGGAAGTCAAGTCACAACTTATCACAGTAACGGGTCATAAGCTGTTTGCATATCGCACTTGGAACTATCTTTGATACTACTTTAAAGTTCCAGCAGAACTGTTACGTCCTGGTAGTTTGTGCCTTTTGTGTGTTTCTTTTCTTCCCTCCTCCTTTTTCTTAGGCACGCCTACACGGGACGGTTATTGGTTCGGGAGGCTGCCAATCGTCATCAGCTCGCATGACGACACGCTACCCGCTGCCAATCCTGTACGGGCGCTAGGGTTTTAAAAGAGCGGCTGGATGGACGCGGAGTTTAGCTTGGCTCTCCTGTTTTTTTGTGCTTGTGTAATCTGCCCTTTTTGGTTACGTTTTTTCTGGTGTAATGATACTCTTATGTTGTACAGTTTTGAGGTGTCATTTTTTTGTTTTGTTCCTTTATTTGTTTTCTTAATTATTATTTCGACTGTGTTTCTCCTGGTCTATGGGAATGGACAGGTAGTATGTCACGTGACGTACATGCTGCAACACTCAGTGACTTTAATGTATAGACACATCAGTTAGTAGTGAGCGCCACTTATGTATGTTTTTGTTTGGTTAGAAAGAGTAGGTAAGTTATGGCGTTTGACACGCTGAAGACTTGTTTTCTCATTTTTCTTTTCATAAGTTAGGTTAGTTTTGAATTTGAGTTAGTTTGGGTTTTGTTTTTGTTCTTTTCTTTTCTTTGGCGACTCTCTTTTGTCCTTTTCCCCGGTTTATTACTTTCGTTTCTTTCTCATGTAAATATTGTCTTTGTTTTTTGTTGTTGTTACTTTGTTAGTATTTCATTATTGTATTATTATCCTTATCTCACGCCTCTTTCTTTTTTCTATGATTGTAAAATAAACTCCGTTTGTTGGCAGTTCTCGTAGCGTCTTGTCTTTTGCTACCACCACTCGCACGTGCAATGGTCACAATCTCAATGTTACCCCTTTCAACCCTAGACCAAAGTTAGGAAGTTGTAACATTTAATGGGGGCTCGTCCGGGATCATTCAGTCCCGAATAACTTTATAGTTGTGATCATTTGTGTGTGCGTGTGTGTTGGTTGCGATTGACAAGGAGTAATTTTTGGAATTTCTGGCGTTGTACCCATGCGGGGAGGTATTGAAGTGTCATTTGCTTATTTGCTTATTGTGCGTTATGGAAGCGTTTAATTTGCAGAATTTTGTTACTAAACAATCGTTATAGCAGATTAATTTGTGCAGGAAGCAAGATTTATTGCTGATAGCTGACCACTATAAGATTACTGTTAGCAAACAAGGTCTTAAGAGAGACATAAAAAGTAAATTGTTGCAGTACCTTTGTGAGTTAAATGTTCTTCCTATGTCAAATACTATGGATGGTGAGTCTAGCGGGAGTGTACGTGTGGGCGACGATGCTGTGGCAAATCTCAGCCTTATGGATGATGCGGATAAGCGGAGCGGTAGGGCTGATGCCGAGGCGGAGGGGATTGCCGATGCTAAGGCCAGCTTGCCACCGTTTGATCCGTTTTCTCCAAGTTCTGTTGATTCAACAGACAGAGCGCGACTGAAAATCCGCTTGGCTCGTTTGCAATACGAGGCACAAGAGAAAGCCGATGCACGTCAGGCTGAGCTAAATCTGCGGTTGGAGATACGCAGGCTCGAGATTGAGGCTGACAAGCAGGTGAAGCTGCGACAGCTGGATCTAGAGGCAATGAAGGTTGCTAACGGGTCAGCCGCGCAGTCGGATCCAGGTCAGGTCTCTGATGTTTCTCCGCAGACTGATCCATCACAAGTTACATTTGACATAGGTAAGCACATTGCATTAGTACCTCAATTTCGAGAATCTGAAGTAGACTCCTATTTCAGTGCGTTTGAGCGCATCGCTATTTCTCTTCATTGGCCTAAAGAGGCCTGGTCTCTATTATTGCAGTGCAAGTTGATAGGTAAAGCTCAGGAGGTATGCTCTACGTTGTCTCTAGACGAGAGTCTAAAATATGAATCTATGAAGTGTGCTATTCTTCGTGCCTATGAGTTAGTTCCCGAGGCTTACAGGCAGAAGTTTAGAGGACACAGGAAAAATCCTATCCAGACTTTCGTGGAATTTGCAAGGGAAAAAGGGATCTTGTTTGATAAGTGGTGCACAGCTAGTAAGGTAAGTGATTTTAACAAGTTACGAGAGCTTGTATTGCTTGAAGATTTTAAAAATTGCTTGCCCGAGCGTGTTGTGATTTATCTTAACGAACAGAAAGTAACTTCGTTGTCGCATGCAGCAGTATTAGCTGATGAGTTTGTTTTAACACATAAAAGTGTCTTCCCTGCTGCACGTCCGGAAAAGTCACAGTTTGTTCCTTCTCAAAATTCGGCTGTACGTTCTAAGTCCACCCCACCTCTTAAGGAGGATCGTGAATGTTTTTATTGTCACAAACGTGGGCATGTGATTGCAGACTGTTTGGTTTTAAAACGTAAACAATCACAGCCTAAGAGTGTAGGATTTGTTAAAACTGTTAAGCCGATTGTTTCATTGCCTGATGAAAGCAGAATTGATGACAGTTACCGACCTTTTATTTTAAAAGGGTTAGTTTCCTTAACTGGCAGTTGTAAATATCAGAAAGAAATAAAGATGCTCAGAGACACAGGTGCAATGCAATCCTTTATTGTGGCAGATAAATTACCGTTGTCTGATGATACGTTTTGTGGTTCAAGCGTCATTATACAAGGCATTGAAATGAATTGTGTCACGGTTCCCTTGCATTGCGTACATCTGCAGAGTGAGTTATGTACGGGATTTGTGAAAGTGGCCGTACATCCTTCACTCCCTGTGCAAGGTGTTGATTTTATCCTTGGCAATGACCTGGCCGGAGGAAAAATAATGCCTGTTTTAGAGGTTATTGATAAACCAGACATGTTTTGTCAGCCGGAAGATGTATCTAATACTTACCCTGGCGTTTTTCCTGCATGCGCTGTTACGTCGCGCAAAGTGGGTAATCTGGTTGATTTGTCTGAGTCGTTCTTTCGTCCCCTCCTTGCGGGTGATGAATCACTGGATACTGCTGCCGGTACACAAAAGCAGTCAAATAAAGTTAGTACAACTGTGTCTGATGTAGATGCATTAAAACTACCTGTGTCCAGAGAGAAGATAAGTGCTGCGCAGAAAGAGGACGAATCCCTTGTTACATCTTTTAATTCTG
Source organism: Megalobrama amblycephala (assembly GCF_018812025.1). Lineage (NCBI taxonomy): Eukaryota > Metazoa > Chordata > Actinopteri > Cypriniformes > Xenocyprididae > Megalobrama > Megalobrama amblycephala. The sequence continues at coordinate 1,335,367 of NC_063054.1, read as the reverse complement.
TTGTCTCTCTTGATGTGGCTAGGGACAAGAAAGTTGGCTATTTTGTTGACAATGATTTATTAATGAGAAAGTGGTGTTCCAAAACTAAGGATTCGGATTGGGATGTGGTATATCAAGTTGTTGTTCCAACTGTGTATCGTCAGCATGTTTTACGCTTAGCGCATGACCATCAGCTTGCTGGTCATCTCGGAGTTACCAAGACTTACAATAAGATCTTACAGCACTTCTTTTGGCCATGTTTAAAAAAAGATGTTGTCCAGTACTGCCGTACGTGTCATACCTGTCAGACTGTTGGAAAGCCGATTCAGGTGATACCACCTGCTCCTCTGTCTCCCATTCCCGCTATTGGGGAGCCCTTTGAGCATGTAATCGTAGACTGTGTTGGGCCGCTACCAAAAACTAAATCTGGCAACCAGTTTCTGCTTACCATAATGTGCGTGGCCACTAGATTTCCGGAGGCAATTCCGTTAAGGAAAATCACTGCGCCCGTTATCATCAAAGCGTTGGTGAAATTTTTCTCTACGTTCGGACTCCCTAAAATCGTGCAGACTGATCAGGGTACAAATTTTTTATCAAGGCTTTTTAATCAAGTTCTGGAGACTTTGGCGATTTCTCATCGTGTGTCAAGTGCCTACCGGCCACAGAGTCAGGGGGCACTCGAACGCTTTCACCAAACACTCAAGTCTATGCTTAGGAAATATTGTATGGACACTGCTCGAGATTGGGACGAGGGAGTACCTTTGGTTTTGTTCGCAGCTAGAGAGACGGTACAAGAGTCTCTTGGTTTTAGTCCGGCCGAACTCGTCTTTGGGCATCAGGTAAGGGGACCTTTAAAAGTTCTTAAGGAAAAGATTTTAATGACTGATTCGAGTCTGAACACTAATGTACTGGATTATGTTAGTACTTTTCGAGATCGTTTACATACTGCTTGGTCGCTAGCTAAAGAATCTCTAGCTAATGTCCAAAAAAACATGAAGAGCAAGTTCGATCCGGAAAGCAGTTGCGCGATCTTTTGTGCCTGGTGATGAAGTGCTCGTTCTTTTACCTGTTCCTGGATCAGCTTTGTCGGCTCGTTTCTTTGGTCCGTATGTTGTTAAAAGGAAAATGAGTGAAACTGATTATATGCTTTCCACACCTGATAGGAGACGCCAAACAAGAGTGTGTCACATAAACATGTTAAAAGCTTACCATGCCAGAGAGAAATCTGAAGCTCCGGAACAGACTGCAGGGCCCGCTGTCTCTTCCGTCGCGATAGCTGTAGAGCTGACGCCCACTCCTGGTGTCTCGGGTGCTGATGAGGATGGTGTCGTATTCCGCAATGCTCCTCATCAGTGTGTACGGTTAGCAAACTCTGAGATATTACAAGATCTCTCTTCATGTCTTATTCATTTAACCTTCGCCCAACAATCCGATATTGGTAACTTAATCTCTGATTTTAAATGTCTGTTTAGCGATGTACCAAGACAAACAAATGTTTTGCAGCATGATATTGTTGTGGATGGTGCTCGCCCTATTAAGCAGCATGCTTATCGCGTCAATACAGTCAAAAGGTCTGTTATGCGTCAGGAGGTTAGTTATCTGTTGGAGAATGGTTTCGCCAAACCTAGTTGCAGTCCCTGGAGTTCTCCATGTTTGCTCGTGCTGAAATCTGATGGCACTTTTAGATTCTGCACCGATTACCGCAAGGTAAACGCTGTGACTGTGCCAGACAGCTACCCATTACCGCGCATGGAAGACTGTATCGATAACATCGGTTCTGCTCGTTTTGTCAGTAAACTGGATATGTTGAAGGGATACTGGCAAGTTCCACTTACATCACAAGCGTCAGATATCTCTGCGTTTGTAACACCAGATAACTTCCTTCAGTACACTGCGATGGCTTTCGGGCTCAGAAACGCACCGGCAACATTTCAGCGTCTGGTAAATGTTGTTTTAGCTGATGTACCGAATTGCAACGCATATCTTGATGATTTGGTTATCTATTCAACGGATTGGAAAGAACATATGTGCTCGTTGAGAACCGTGTTTGAGCGTCTTGACAAAGCTAATTTAACACTTAACTTGGCAAAATGCGAGTTTGGCCGAGCGACTGTCACTTATCTTGGCAAACAGGTTGGACAAGGTCAAGTACGTCCGGTAGAGGCTAAAGTTGCAGCAATTGCAGAATTTCCAGTTCCTACCACCCGACGAGAGTTATGAAGGTTTTTGGGGATGGCTGGGTATTACTGCAGTTTCTGTAAAAATTTCTCGACTGTTGTTAATCCCCTCACTGCGTTAATCAGCCCGACTAAGCCCTTCAAATGGTCATTGGAGTGTCAGCATGCTTTTGACTGTGTAAAAACGCTTTTATGTAATGCACCTGTTCTTGTTGCACCTGACTGTACACAGGATTTTAAACTTGAAGTGGACGCAAGCGCAGTTGGCGTTGGAGCTGTTCTTCTGCAGGAGGATAAAAATGGTATAGATCATCCTGTCAGCTACTACTCTCGTAAGTTTAATAAGCATCAGCTTAATTATTCCACTATTGAAAAGGAAGCACTTGCCTTGCTGCTCGCCTTACAGCATTTTGAAGTTTACCTTGGCTCTAGTAATCTTCCCGTTACAGTGTTTACGGATCATAATCCTCTTGTGTTCTTATCTCGGATGTACAATCAGAATCAGAGGTTGATGCGTTGGGCTCTGGCAGTCCAGAATTACAACTTGGTTATTAAACACAAAAAGGGTGTTAAAAATGTTCTTGCGGATGCCCTTTCGAGAGCTTGAGTGTTTTTTTCTACTTTGGGAACAAACTAGTTTGTTTCTTAAGGGTGGGAGTGTTACGTCCTGGTAGTTTGTGCCTTTTGTGTGTTTCTTTTCTTCCTCCTTTTTCTTAGGCACGCCTACACGGGATGGTTATTGGTTCGGGAGGCTGCCAATCGTCATCAGCTCGCATGACGACACGCTACCCGCTGCCAATCCTGTACGGGCGCTAGGGTTTTAAAAGAGCGGCTGGATGGACGCGGAGTTTAGCTTGGCTCTCCTGTTTTTTTGTGCTTGTGTAATCTGCCCTTTTTGGTTACGTTTTTTCTGGTGTAATGACACTCTTATGTTGTACAGTTTTGAGTTGTCATTTTTTTGTTTTGTTCCTTAATTTGTTTTCTTAATTATTATTTCGACTGTGTTTCTCCTGGTCTATGGGAATGGACAGGTAGTATGTCACGTGACGTACATGCTGCAACACTCAGTGACTTTAATGTATAGACACATCAGTTAGTAGTGAGCGCCACTTATGTATGTTTTTGTTTGGTTAGAAAGAGTAGGTAAGTTATGGCGTTTGACACGCTGAAGACTTGTTTTCTAATTTTTCTTTTCATAAGTTAGGTTAGTTTTGAATTTGAGTTAGTTTGGGTTTTGTTTTTGTTCTTTTCTTTTCTTTGGTGACTCTCTTTTGTCCTTTTCCCCGGTTTATTACTTTCGTTTCTTTCTCATGTAAATATTGTCTTTGTTTTTTGTTGTTGTTGTTGTTACTTTGTTAGTATTTCATTATTGTATTATTATCCTTATCTCACGCCTCTTTCTTTTTTCTATGATTGTAAAATAAACTCCGTTTGTTGGCAGTTCTCGTAGCGTCTTGTCTTTTGCTACCACCACTCGCACGTGCAATGGTCACAATCTCAATGTTACCCCTTTCAACCCTAGACCAAAGTTAGGAAGTTGTAAGAAGAACACAGATGCCATTATTAAGAAAGTGAATCAAAGAATGTATGTTCTTAGGAAACTGAACACTTTCTGTGTACAAAAAAAAAACACACTGAGAACTTTTTATATCTTTGTTGGTACTCATCACTCTCTCTTAAGAACAGGAATTGTCTACAGACATTAGTTAGGACCTACTCAAAAATTATTGGTGTGCCGTTGCGTAGTCTAGCAGAATCCCATGAGCAACAAATGTTAAAGAAAACTCGGAGTATCACGGGAGACGACTCTCATCCCTTGAAGGTTTATTTTGAAGTACTGCCCTCTGGAAGAAGATTTAGAAGCATTAAATGTTCATAATAGATATAAATTTACTTTTGTTCTAGAGGCTATTCGTCTCTGCAATTTCATTTATTTTTTTATATGAATTTATTTATGTAGCATGTTGGGTTATGTTTTTACTTCTTTATTTACTTATTTTTTGTACTGTCTATGTAATACTTTGTGTCTGCTATACGATGCTACTACCCTAATAGAATTGCCCCTTGTGGGATTAATAAAGTTCTTAACTTCTTTCAAAAATAAAGCTTTTGCAATTAATTTAAATAATGTATTACAATAAATCTGATGTCTTTTGAGTGTTTGAGTGTTTATCTATATTGCATTTAATTGGGTGTTTTCCTGTGTGTGTGTGTGTGTGTGTGTGTGTGTGTGTGTGTGTGTGTGTGTGTCTGTCTTTGTTATTAACTCGTATTAACATCTGAATGTTTAGTGATTTTAAGTCACCTCAAAAAGCGTCTGCCAAATGAATAAATGTATGAAACCTTTCTGTGCTTTAACTACATGTAGGATTCTTGTCTTTTTTCACGTTGCTGGAGAAATCAAATAACATGAACACAATAACATTTCTTTAGCCCAAGTGAACAAAAAACTGAGCTCAATTCTTTCTAAAGCTTTTGCAATTAATTCTCATCACTGCATTTTCATCACACTTTATTTTGCACAGACATGTGTTGTTTAAATTTATATCAAATGCATTTAACTTAACCAAATAGTGTCTTGACCCACTTAAGTATGTCTTTGAACATTTTTAAAAAATATATTAAATAACACCCTACAGTTAACATAAATCAAGTACTTCACATGTGCTTTAGTGTATTAGTTAGACAACACATCAAAATAAGCATAATTCTTTAAATGTTTATGACAAAAGGCTATTGAAACAAACAAAAAAAATATTTAGAGTAAACAGTATTGTTTTAAAGGTGCCATAAAATTGAAAATTGAATTTACCTTGGCATAGTTGAATAACAAGAGTTCAGTACATGGAGTACAGTGAGTCTCAAACTCCATTGTTTCCTCCTTCTTATGTAAAACTCATTTGTTTAAAAGACCTCTGAAGAACAGGCGAATCTCAACATAACATTACGTAACAGTCGGGATCATTAATATGTACGCCACCCAATATTTGCATATGCCAGTCCATGTTCAAGGCATTAGACAAGCCAGTATTAACGTCTGGATCTGTGCACAGCTGAATCATCAGACTAGGTAAGCAAGCAAGAACAACAGCGAAAAATGGCAGATGGAGCAATAATAACTGACATGATCCATGATATCATGATATTTTTAGTGATATTTGTAAACTGTCTTTCTAAATGTTTCGTTAGCATTTTGCTAATGTACTGTTAAATGTGGCTAAAGTTACCATTGTTTCTTACTGTATTCACAGAGACAAGAGCCGTCGTTATTTTTAAACACTTGCAGTCTGTATAATTCATAAACACAACTTCATTCTTTATAAATCTCTCCAACAGAGTGTAATGTTAGCTTTAGCCACGGAGCACTATCAAACTCATTCAGAATCAAATGTAAACATCCAAATAAATACCATACTTACTATATCTGATATGCTGCATGACGCACACTTTGTCAAGATCCATTTTGAGGGTTATATTAGCTGTGTGAACTTTGTTTATGCAATGTATTTATAGAGTCGCGAGATTGGGGCGGGGAGCACGAGCATTCAAAGGGGACGCACACTGAATGTTTATAATGATGCTCCAAAATAGGAAGTTAAAAAAAATAAATAAAAAAAATCTATGGGGTATTTTGAGCACAGATACATTCAGGGGACACCTTAGACTTATATTACATCTTGTGAAAAAGCGTTCTAGGGCACTTTTAATCCGACCTCATCCCTAATGGTTTAGTTCACTTTCAAATTAAAATTTCCTGATAATTTACTCACCCCCATGTTACCCAAGATGTTCATGTCTTTCTTTCTTCAGTTGAAAAGAAATTAAGGTTTTTGAGGAAAACATTCCAGGATTTTTCTCCATATAGTGGACTTCAATGTAGCCCAAATGGTTGAAGGTCAAAATTACAGTTTCAGTGCAGCTTCAAAGAGCTTTAAACGATACCAGACGAGGAATAAAGAGACTTATCTAGGGAAACCATCGCTCATTTTCTAAATTATTTTTTTTAATTTTATATGTTTTAACCATAAATGCTCATCTTGAACTAGCTCTTTTCTTCTTCTCTATTAGAATTCCAGCAGTCTAGACACTGCTAAGTGTATTACTGCCCTCCTCAGGTCAAAGTTTGAACTAAATTGTCATGTTATGTACTTGCACTAGCATATTGTATAATTAGTTCAAACTTTGACCTGTGGAGGGCAGTAATACACTTAGCAGTGTCTACACTGCTGGAATTCTAATAGAGAAGAAGAAGAAGAGAGCTAGTTCAAGATGAGCATTTATGGTTAAAACTTATATAATTTTTAAAAATTTTATTTAAAGCCCTTTGAAGCTGCAATGAAACTGTAATTTTGACCTTCAACCGTTTGGGCTCCAGTGAAGTCCACTATATGGAGAAAAATCCTGGAATGTTTTCATCAAAAACCTTCATTTCTTTTCCACTGAAGAAAGAAAGACATGAACATCTTGGATGACATGGGGGTGAGTAAATTATCAGGAAATTTTAATTTCAAAGTGAACTAATCCTTTAATACTTATCCAGTTAATAACAAATGACTGAAACGTATTTGATCTTTTTAGTTACTGGATCTTATTTTAATCTATGGACACTCCTAGTGTATGTAAAATACAACACTGTGTCATTACTGTTATGCCACGACTAAAGACGCCTGTGTTAATGTGTTCAGCTGTTAATAAATAACACAAGAAAACATCTAGAATAAACTAGTCAACGACACTAATCGCTGTTGGACAATCTATACGACTCAAAATCATCTTTGCAGAAAAAAAAAAGACAAAAAAAAAAGAACAAAATCACAACTCAGAACACAAATATTACAATGCTGTAATCACTGTCAATTACATTTTTAATGCTGTCAAATGTCAACATTATCACTAACTAATCAACTAATGTTGAACTTCAGTTTATAAAACTAAAGCCACACAGCACACGTTACACTGACATTATCTACAAAACAAAGCCTGACTTGTGTCTGTATGTGAAGAGATTCATGCATCAGTATAGTATTTACACTCATATATCCAAAGCACCTTCAGCTAAACGAATATGATTGTAGGAGCCAAGTCTTATACTTTAGCTACTGAGTTGTTTGATTCCGGAGAAGCTGGTTTGACTCACTTTCTGGTTGATGACGTGTTTACCTTCTTGATAAATGACACTGAGACCATTCTTCTTCTTCCATATAAGTTAGCTTTATTTTTCCTTTGTTACCATCGTGCACATATTCAACTGAAGCATAAGCATGCCTAACACCATATCAAAGCAGTCAAAAACCTGTTTGCCCTTCCGGGTCAAACACCTGCTTACCCACAAAATGCAGGCTGCTTACACACACACACACACACACACACACACACACACACACACACATATATACAATTCCTAATAATCACAGCGCCACTCAATGGTCATAATGAGAATAACACATTTTGGCTCCTACACACCGACTCCTAATTGTTAATGGTGAATAATCATAACAATTCAAACAAAAAAATAAGGAGCCAAAAATATGACCACATATTCAGTTGAAAAACCTTATATTAGTTAGACTTCATATAACAGACAAAGCTTTGTTATTGGTCTGTCAATAATACTACTTTTTGTCTGCAACCTCACAGAACGCACCAGACCATTTTTTGTCAGGGAAAACCTCTATAACCTTGCCAAGAGCCCAGGAACCACGAAGAGCTGATGAGTCCATAACTACAACTTGGGCTGCGTTCCAGTTCGGTTTTTAAATGCCCTTCCCTCGCTAACTTCCCTCGGTCTCGTTGACTCGGATGTACGTCATTGCTTACGTTGCACGAGTGCCCACTTCTGGCGGAACCTTTGCAATGGGCTGAACTGGAACGTCCTAAGCCCTTGATCACTTGGAATCCGCAATGGAGCTGATTTATTATTTATTTTTTCCCCTTACAAATTTGTTTAATACAGCATTCTATATGTATATATGTGTGTTTTAAATGTTTTAAAAAAATAATTAATATATCATATAATTGTTTGTGGTAGGGTAAATTAAACGCGATATGCGGTGACGTCATAATCGTGTTGCATTGTGGGTTATGGAGCTGCCTGAAGTGTACATGTGAAGTAGACTCGCTCCCTCGGTTAAAATTGAGGGAGCGAGGGTCTGTCCATGTAAACTTCCCTCGTCCACTTCACGAAGTGGAACGCACTTCAAAATGGCGGCAGGGATTCCCCCGAGGGGAAGTGTGTAGGGAAGTTCGCAAATGCGTGTCTAAAACTGGAGTGGAACGCAGCCAATGTCACCAGCACTCAAACTCCTCTTCTTCTGATTCCATTTTTGTCTTTCCTGGAGTAAAGGTAGGTATTCCCGTATCCACCTTTTCCAGAATAAATCTGACAGATATTGTACCTGTCTCCAACGTCTTCTTGAATATTGATCATGAGCTTCAAACAAACCAGGGGGTAAAGCTGGTTTCCCTTTCAAAAGAAGAAGATGATTTGGCGTGAGAGGTTCCAAATCATTAGGATCGTCTGATAACTTGGTAATTGGTCGATCATTCAAAATGGATTCTACTTCACAAAGCACTGTATGAAGTCCATCGTCATCTAACCTTTGTTGATGTAGAACAGAGCAGAGAACCTTTTTTACAGAGCGTATCATCCTCTCCCATACACCTCCATGGTGTGAACCTGCTGGGGGATTAAAGCTCCAACGAATTCCAACTTGTGACAATACTCCTTGAATCTTGTCATGATTTACACTAGCCAAAGCTTCCTTCAGTTCTCTTTGTGCTCCAACAAAGTTAGTTCCATTATCTGATCTTAAATGTTTCACTTGTCCTCTTCTGCTAATGAAACGTCGTAATGCATTAATACATGCATCCGTTTCTAGTGAACTTGCAACTTCGAGGTGAATTGCCCTACTTGCCATACACGTGAATATTACTCCATACCTTTTGCAGGTTACTCTTCTGTTCTTTACTTCCACTGGTCCGAAGTAATCCACTCCAGTGTTGGTAAATGGTGATAAGTCAGGAAGAATTCTCTCCTTTGGAAGATCTGCCATTTTTTGTTCAACTGCTCTTCTATTATGGCGTCTACAAAACCCACATCCAGAAATGATTTTTCTTACCAATGCATGGGAGTTTGTAATCCAGAATTTCCTCCGAACTGTTGATACCGTATGATTTCGTCCACCATGACCCAGACTTTCATGTACATGTTTCAAAATAAGCATGGAAATATGCTGATCATTACCAAGTAAAAGTGGATGCTTGACTTCTTCAGGCATTGCTGCTTTACTCAATCTTCCTCCAACTCTTAATAATCCATTCTCCAGAAAAGGATCTAACCGATAGATAGAACTTTGTCGTTTCACTGGCACTTTCCCAGATAAAAGAGACGAAATTTCTTCACTGAATTTCTGTTGCTGGCAATAATGAACAATGGCTTCCTCAGCTCCCAATAGATCATCCAGTGTCAACACAGAACATTTAGTTGTTGCTACAAGTCTTGAGCACTAAGACAGTACACTGCAATCCTGCTTGTTCATTGGAAGTCCGTCATTTATAGTCTTTTGCTCCTTTTTTCAAGCAAATCCTTTCCAACAAGATTCTTTTCAACTTGAGGAACCATGCCACTGCTACTTTAAGCCTCCTCCACCCAGAAAAGTAAGTAATTAGCTGGTCAGTAGGGTTAGACATTTCATTCACACTAATAACATTTACTGTGGTTTCTTGTTTGACCTCTAGGTCATCAGAATCAATTGAGACATTCAACATGTCCATAGGCCAATACTCCTCTTGCAACCACAAGAAGGCTGGACCGCCAAGCCACCTGTTGTTCTTTAGAAAAGTTCCAACCTTCATCCCTCTTGAAGCATCATCTGCAGGATTGTCCTTAGAACAGACATGTCTCCATTGTGAGGGTTCGACTGTTTCTCTAATGGTTGCAATCCTATTAGCTACAAATGTATGGAAACGCTTGTCTGTGTTGTTAAGGTACTTCAGTACCGCTGTATTGTCAGTCCAGAAGACTGAATCTTCCAACTTAATATTCAGTTCTTCTTTCAGCATTGCATCTACCTTGGTAGCAAGAACTGCTGCTGTCAACTCCAAACGAGGAATAGTTATAACCTTCAAAGGTGTAACTCTGGCTTTACCAAGCAAAAAAGCAATATGAATGCGATTCTCAGAATTTAACATTCTGATGTATGTTACTGTGCCATATCCATTTGTACTGGCATCAGCAAGATTATGTAATTGAGCATACTTAAGCTCTCCAAAAACCCTAGGCTTGATACACCTGTCCACAGAGAATGCAGCTAGCGACTCCAAATCCTCCAACCATCTCTTCCACTGGCATAATATGTCCTGTGGTATGGCATCATCCCATCCACAACCTCTCCTGCAGAGTTCTTGTTGCATCATCTTGGCAGACAACATAACTGGCGCCAGGAACCCCAGAGGATCATACACAGAGCTGGTGATTGAAAGCATACCGCGTCTGGTAAAAGACTGCCGTTTTACCTCCAACTTGAATTTGAAAGAGTCAATTTCTACACACCATTGTAGGCCCAATGCTCTTTGAAGTGGAAGTTGATCTCTGTCTAAATCTAACTCTTTCAAATCTTTAGCTCTTTGATCCACTGGAACAGTCTGCAAAACTGCACGACTATTACTGATCCATTTTTCCAGAATGAATCCCCCTTTCTGACACAAAGCAATGAGAGCCTCCATTGTCTTTATAGCTTCCTTTTCTGTAGCAGAGCTTTTCAAGCAGTCATCCACATAGAAGTTTTGCTTGACAGATTGAATCACATGAGCTGGAAATTCAGACTGATTATCGTCCGCAGTTTTCCTCAGTGCATAACTTGCACAGCTTGGAGAGGAAACAGCTCCAAATAAATGCACAGTCATCTTATATTCCTCAAGTCTCTCAAAAATGTTTCCATCTGGCCACCAAAGAAAGCGAAGAAAATTTCTATCTTCTTCAGCCACCTTTACTTGATGGAACATAGCCTGAATGTCACCCATAAAAGCTACAGGTTCTTGTCTGAAGCGGGTGAGAACTCCAAGCAAAGAGCTGGTAAGATTAGGACCCTGTAGAAGTTTATTGTTCAAAGATGTTCCTTGAAATGTAGATCCACAATCAAACACTACACGAATAGATCCCTTTCTTGGATGATGGACACCATGATGAGGGATGTACCATGTTTTCCCATTTTCACAGTGCAGCTGTTCTTGAGGTATCTGTTCTGCGTAACCCTTGCTGATGACATCATTCATGTATCCTGTATATTCTTGATGAAACTCATGGTTATTAAGAAACCTTTTCTTCAAGCCAAGGACCCGTTGCTTTGCAACAGCAAAGTTGTTAGGCAAATAGACTTCTTGGGTCTTAAAGGGCAATTTTAAACAATATTTCCCATCTTGAAGAATTGCTGATTGCTCCATAATTTCCATAAACCTGATGTCCTCCCTGGACATTTCTTTCTTCACATTGCTTTCATTAAAGTCATGATTGTACTGACTGATTAACATTTCCTCCAATCTGCGCACAGCAATCTTATTCACTGTAGCAGTAGGAATCTACATACCTGATGCACCACTGTTTCCATTCAGTGGACCATTAACAACCCATCCCAAAACTGTCCTAACAGCATATGGGCCAGTCCCACAGCTGTTGACTATCTCCCAAGGTTCCAATATCTTGGGAGCATTGATACCAATTAGCAATTGCAATTGCTTTTATGTTTGGAATGCGCACCTTTGATAGGTATGGGAACTTTGCCAAATCTTCAGATGTTATCAAGTTGTCAGTACTTACTGGCATTTTCTGCTGTGTGAGAACCTCAGGAAGTTGATAGAAATTATTGCCATCCACACTGGATACTTCCAACCCAGTCAAGGAGTAAGCTGGAACTATAGCTTGTTGCCCCATTGTACTTAGCAGAAATGTGACCTGTTTACCCGAAATATTCAGTTTCTGCATGAGCTGTTCTGAGCAGAATGTAGCTGAACTACCCGGATCCAAGAATGCATAAGTTTTTATAACCTTGTTTCCTTTGGTGGATTTAACTTGTACTGGGAGAATAGACAATGCACATTGGTCCTTACCGACTCCTGTATGGCCACATATTTTGGAAGAATCGAACTTATCTGATGAAAACTGTTTCATAGCTGCTGATTGCCTTTTAATATGAAGCACTGTAGGGTGAGCTTGATGACAAACTTTGCAATTCAGGCACCCTTTACAATCCTTGCTCATGTGTCCAGTATATAAGCATGCAAAGCAAACTCCTTTTACCCTAAGAAAGTCTATCTTATCCTTATGCTTCTTTGAACTGAACTGATCACACTCCTCCAATGAGTGATTGTTAGAACAGCATAGGCAATTATCCTTATCAGCATTCCCAGAGTCTGATTTTAAACTCCCAGATCCTAACACTGAGTCCATGGTTGCCACTGTAATAGCAAAGTTATTTCCCTTCATTCTTTCTTTAGGCTGTTGTTTAAATCTGGTCAATGTTTTCGTTCCAGTGACACCAAATGATGACTCCTGAATATCGCCGAACAAAGGGTCAGAAAGAATTCGAACATAATGTTCTATGAATGTGACTGTAACACGGTTAGTAAATGTGGGAAGAAGGAGGCGGGAACCGGCGAACGTTCAACAAAAGTTTAATCTCAAAATAAACAAAGAACAAAACGAAAGTAATGCCGGCAGACCCTCGCGGACGTCTGCCGGCCACACAAACATAATAAAACATAAAATAAAGTCCAGACCTGGTCCTCTCTCGTCCTTCACTTATTTATTTATTTATTTAATAGTTTATTTGATAGGGACAGATACCACCAACATAGATCATTATAACAAAACAATCTGATGTCTGTATCACAGTGTGTATAGCCAAAGGCTAATTTGCAACACTTGTCCCTAGAAGGGCCTTTAACAATCAGAAACAATAAATACAACATAATATCTAAAAACCAGTTCATACATTAATAAAACTCAAATAAAAATACTCTATAACTTCCAAACATACACAATATATTCACAATATTAAAGGTGAGTACAAATCTGATTTATCTTTAACCAAGTCATAAGCCTGGAAGAAAACATTTTAAAATCAGGAATAGTTTTAATGTCAGGTGGCAATAAATTCCAGAGCTTAACGCTTCTAACAGAAAAAGCTGTCTGACCAAAACTAGTCCTGCAGTATGGAATTTTACAATCATGGTTTGTATTACTTCTCGTAACTCTACTGCTGTTCTGTCTCTCCACAAATTTACTTAACGGCTCAGGCGATAAATAATTGATACATTTATACAATAATTTACAAAAACTAAAATTAATAAATCCATCAAAACTCATTAAATTATATTTCTTAAGAATAGTACAATGATGATATCGAATTGGTTTTTTGTCCATAATTTTTATTGCACGATTGTACAATGAACCAATAGTTTTAATTACAGTAGGAGCAGCCTGTGCCCATGCTGTCACGCAATATGAAATATGAGAAAATACCATAGCATGCATGTACAACAGGGCTGCCTGGTTTGGAATGTAATTTCTAATTAATTTAAAACAATTAAGGTTATTTTGTATTGTTTTTGAAATTTTCTTTATGTGTTTATCAAATTTAAGTTGAGAATCTAAAACCAATCCAAGATATTTAAATTCTGTAACACAGTGAATTTTTCCATTTTGTAAATTAATATTAAAATTTCCTTTTAAATCATGTTTCCTAATAGAAAAACACATAGAAACTGTTTTTGACAAATTTAAGACTAGCTGATTTTGACTAAGCCACTGTTGAATATGAGACATACATACAGACAATGCCTCTGCAGCCTGTTCAGGCAACTTAGCAGAGATGTAAAGAACTGCATCATCCGCATAAAGCTGACAACTGGCCCCTGAGCAGTGCAGAGGTAAATCATTTATAAAGAGACTGAACAGCAAAGGTCCTAGTATAGAGCCTTGTGGAATACCCATTTTAATATTTGAAAAGGCAGATATATCATGATTTATTTTAACACCCTGTGCTCTAGACTGAAGATAAGAAGTAAACCACGTAACTGCCTCAGCAGAAAAATTAAAACCTAACATTTTAGATAAAAGTAAGCTATGATTGACCGTATCAAAGGCCTTTTTATGGTCAATAAAGACAGCACCCACCACCATGCCCTTATCCAGGGACTTTTTAACATTTTCAATTAAACAACAGTTTGCCATTTCAGTTGAATACCCTGGTCTGAATCCAAACTGCTGTGGGTGGAGGAGCTGTCTGGATTCTAGATAGTCAATCAATTGTGCTGCTACAACTTTTTCGATAACTTTAGATAAAATTGATATAGGACGATAATTACACATAGAGTCCTGACTTCCTGTTTTGAATACTGGGATGATTACTGCTTTTTTCCAAGCACTAGGGAATGTACAGGTTCTTATAGATAGATTAACAAGATGTGTCAATGGTTTGACAAGAACATCTCTATATTTTTTAAGAAAACAACTATTCATATTATAAATATCATTAGATTTAGAATTCGAAAGTTTATTAATTATATCAATAACTTTTATTTCTTGAATCTCTTAAATATGAAAACAATCTGTTGAAACAACTCTCGCAGAAGAGATTTGACTATCTACAGGTTGAAAACTTTGTGTCAATTCTTCAACTGATTGTAAAAAGTATGAGTTAAACTCATTTGCCATAACAGCACTATTAGTTATGATATCACCATTGATGCTAAGTTCTGTAATCCTTTTATGTTTATTAGATTTGTTAGTCATATTATTTAAATGCTTCCAAAGTAAATTACTGTTTCCTTTAGCATTATCAATTAGTTGTGTATAGTATGTAGCTTTTGCTTTACGCAGCTCAAGTAAAACTTTATTTCTTAGACTTTTATAATTCAAAAGATCAATATTAAGTTTTGAACGTAATGATATTTTTAAGGCCAAATCTCGCTTTTTCATAAGTTTATGTATTTCATTATTAATCCAAGGTACAGTTAATTTTTTTTGTCTAGATTTTATTTGCTTTGTAAATTTTTGTGTTAATCTTGTAATAGCTGTTGTCATGGCATTACAGCACTCCTCTACATCCTCTAGAGCTGTAATCTGTTCCCAGTTTATGTTATAAAATTCCCTTTCAAATTGTACAATTTTAGATTTTGGGATAATGTTTTTTATTTTTTCACTATCAGGTTTACCAAAATACTGCAAACGTTTTCTAGTTAATTTCCTAACAGTTAGGATCATGTTATGGTCCAAAAGTCCTGTAATAAGATTATAAGTCTGTGTTATACGTTCAGGCTTATTAGTAAATGTAAGATCAATAAGGGTCCTAGTCTGTCGAGTTATCCTTGTAGGTCCTACAATCATTTGTTGATAATTAAGTTTTGTAAAGGATGCTTTTAATTTTTGTTTACAGCTTTTATCAGACCAATTAATATTAAAATTAATTAATATTAATTATAGGCCTCATCCCAGGGGCACGGCCTCGAGCTCTCCGTCCCACCTGTCACTAGGCTCCAGCACCACCGCCTCGGGCAGCCTCTCGCGGTCTTCACACTCCCGCGCTGCCCGAACTCCGCAGCACCGCGATCCCCCTCAGCAGCGAGGGCTCTCCGACAGCATGTCCCTCCTTCCTCCCGGGTTTCGGCACCAATGTAACACGACAGGAACCGGCGAACGTTCAACAAAAGTTTAATCTCAAAATAAACAAAGAACAAAACGAAAGTAATGCCGGCAGACCCTCGCGGACGTCTGCCGGCCACACAAACATAATAAAACATAAAATAAAGTCCAGGCCTGGTCCTCTCTCGTCCTTCACTGTAGTCGCTCCTCCTTTTATGCTCCTGGAGCTCCTCCGTGAGGGATTCAAGTTCCCTCGCGCCGTTCCCTCACGGCTCTCGCCCGCCCTGGTCGCCACAGTGACCAAATCAATAAAACAAGCTCTACAGTTACATGTTTCCATTATGTCATAAGCAGTTATTCTCCACTGATCCCTCAGCTTAAATGGCAATTTGGAAATAATACTTCGCATGTTTGTAGGCATATCCATTTCTTGCATATACTGAAGCTCCTCCATTGCATTACAACAGCCACGTAAGAACAAAGCATAAGCTTGCAGTGATTTCACATTTTCAGACTTCACAGATTTCCAAGCCAGAGCCTTTTCAATATAAGCAGTAGCAATTTTATACTCGTTGCCAAAGTGTTCTTGTAAAAGGTTCTTTGCTACTGTGTAACCACGATCCGGAGCCATGTGTTGACAGCTACGCACCAAATCTTGTGGCTGTCCACGAGTAAATTGCACTAAATAGTACAAACAATCTGCTTTACTGGCCTTTTCTTCCACACCTTGTTCAAAAGCCTTTATAAAAGTTCTGTATTGAAGTGAATCTCCATCAAATGTGGGAATATCTCTTGGTGGCAATGACATTGAACGCTGTTGTTGAAGTAAGGCATTTGAAATCTCATTTTGCTTATGCATGATGTTAAGTATACCATCAGGTATACTCTGATCAACGACGACATCATTTTTGTTCTTTGATTGGGAGGTTGTATGCGGTGATGTTCCCTGTGCAACTGTTGTTTGTTGTTGTTGATTAAAAGCATACTGTTGGCTTGTAACAGTGTTAATTCGACTCTCACTTGTTTTAGGTCGCACATCAATTACTTTGCCAGGTGGTAATGAACAGACACTTTGTTGAACCGTTTTCACTGTTCCTGGATTGTATTCAGTTGCCATAGGGTTTAATCCTTTGCCAGACTTCCTTTTACTTCTTTCCTTTTCCAAGTGAGAATTCATGACACTGGCAGATCCTTGAGAAACGCTCTTTTGTTCAAAAGCCTCTAAAACAGCCAGTTTAGCAGTGGATGCAGCCAATTCAGCCTCCAAATCGAGCTGCTCCCTTTTCCTCCTTATTTGCTGCTCCTGCTCCTCAAGAACCGCCTAACCTTTAAAGCTGCCACACGAGCAACAAGTGCAGCTTTGTCTGCTTCTGCTTTTATCCTTGTAGAGGATGTAGTGCTTTGTCTACTACTGCTCATGCTGCTTTTATGTGAATGTTTACTTTCTATATTGGACACACAGTCATTGGGATCAACACCATCATCAATAACATCACATTCTCTTACAAACGCATTTCCTTCATTAGACATGACCCATTGGTTTGTATCAGCAATGCACTCATCATTAAACATCATTTTTGCATTAAACCATGTTTCATGTTCTTCCCTTTCATCAGGTGACAATAAACCCAATACAGATTTATGAATGTTTTTTGCATGATCACATACATTAATGAGCTCTTTAAGTGCACTTTGTACCTGTAATATATCACCCTTTTTAATAAACTCCTGCAAAGATTTTCTTATATTATCTGCCTTATTCAATTTGGCTTTTCTGCCAGCTTGCAACTTATCCAATTTATCAGCTAATGCTTTATATGAAAGCTTAACCACACGTTTTTCAGTTTGCACTTCCACATTGCTAACCACACTGTTTGTTTTACTAACAGTTGACACATCAGAACCCACAGTTTTATTTGATATTTCTTTGCATGCCTCCATAAGAATTAGTCTGTTTTAATAGTTCGTTGCAACAAACAGTCAATACCAAAGTTTATCATCTGCTCGCGTCGGCGATCAGACCATTTCAATTATTAATTACGTGTGCACACAACTGAATGGCCATAAAACAGTGTAGCGCTACACATACCTCAGTGTGTTGGGCGCCGTTAGATGATCCGATGTTACGGTGTTCTGTAGCCAACTTTAAAAGTTATGAATCCAGCATCGCGATGTCCTTTAGAATGATGGTAAACAGCAGGCAGGAACACTCTTTGCCGCAGGCATTAATCCAGCAACTCCCGTTAACACCGCGTCTTCCTTCTACTTTGATATATCCAAACGTGCCGAAGTTTCACACAAAGTTCCACATGATTGCAAGGTTTTTGACTTAAAATTGTAGGAGCCAAGTCTTATACTTTAGCTACTGAGTTGTTTGATTCCGGAGAAGTTGGTTTGACTCACTTTCTGGTTGATGACGTGTTTACCTTCTTGATAAATGACGCTGAGACCATTCTTCTTCTTCCATATAAGTTAGCTTTATTTTTCCTTTGTTACCATCGTGCACGTATTCAACTGAAGCACAAGCGTGCCTAACACCATATCAAAGCAGTCAAAAACCTGTTTGCCCTTCCAGGTCAAACACCTGCTTACCCACAAAATGCAGGCTGCTTATATACACACACACACATATACAATTCCTAATAATCACAGCGCCACTCAATGGTCATAATGAGAATAACACATTTTGGCTCCTACAATGATCTTAAAAAAGAAACTCTGCAGCCCAACGTGAATTAATGTAAAATCAGATATTTTATTCTAGATTCAACAATTATGAACCAATTCTGTAAACAAGAACCAATTGTTTTATACAGACAAAAACTTTAACAACAATTGACAACAATCATTTGACCAATCATATCTAGAACTTAAATTATAAAATGTATTATAAAACAGTATCCAATATTAACATATTCAGTGTAATGTAATTATATTTATGGAGTGTCTATTTACACTGACTCCGCCCACCAGTGTCTTATTGAGCCAGACAAATTTACTAAAGAAACCTGTCATATAACAGGATCATTAATGTTGAGAGAAAGATGAGTGATGTGAGCTTTTGATACGACCAACCCGAGTTCAAATTCTCCTGTATCTGAACTCATTCTTCTCCCTTTTCCCATCACATATCAGCTAAGAGAGGTGTTTACTTTTAAAGCTGCAGTCCATAGATTTTACTCTTTGTCGCCATCTCTGTTCAAAACTGCAATTATCATCTTTACGTGGGTTGTGCTTCGGCATGGCTCATCGCGGATGAATCTAATGTTTTGAGGAAAATGTGTGGATGCTGTCATTTGGAATCACAGATTCTACTTTTTGAAAGAATTTTCACCGGAAAATGTCATCAGAACAAGTAAGTAATGTCTTCCACTTTAGTTCTGACCAACTAATGCAAGAAAAAGAAAAACCATTGCAATAAATCACGCTGATTAAATCTAATGATCGCTTAGCTCATACCACATCAAACCGTGCAAATTATTGTTATATTTTGTTCACAAATTGTTAATGTTAACTAGGGATGTCCCGATCAGGTTTTTTTGCCCTCGAGTCCGAGTCCGAGTCATTTAATTTTGAGTATCTGCCGATACCGAGTCCCGATCCGATACTTCTATAATACATCAAAAAAAGAATAAAGAAGAGCGAAAAAAAAAAACGTTCCAGGACGTTCCTTATTTTTTATTTAATTACAAACAGATCACTTCTGTGAGGTAGCTTGAACAATCAAGTAATAAATAACATAAATTGTTCACTTCACTTCACTTTAGTGCAACAGTAAATATAAAAAAGGCTAATATAAAAACAAATATATTTGGTTTGATTTGGGTATGCTGCAGTCTGTGTAATAACTAAAATAATGTTTATATATATCATATTTTCTGGCTAGTTTACTTTAGTTTTTTATAATACACCATACTTTAACCCAAACTGAATAATAAAAAAAAGTTTAAATGGGTAAATCTTCTATTATTATTTTTGATTCTTAATTTTCTTTTCTGTCATACTCAAATTCTTGTTAAAACACATTAGACATGCGTATTGTGTGCATTTTGAACACTTTTTGTGTGAAATTATATTTATTTTGTCCATCAAAAGTGTGCTTTCACTTTAATTACGCGTCAGCAGCGCAGCGTGTGTCTCAATCAGCTCCCTAGTTCAGTAGTCAGAGCACTGATCAGGGTATCAGCCACATTCACTTTCATTATATACTGATTCACGACCTAGGGAGCTAGGGAGCTGATTGAGACACAGGGATAGACTCGGTGCCGAGACGATCGCGGCACTGCTGCTTACGCGACGCTCCTGCCTGACGCTTTACGAGCTGCTCCTGCTGCCTGTGTGAATGCATCCGTTGGTTGACATGCACGCTGAAAAAAATATGCGCTACTCACGCGCCGCTTACGCTTGCAGTGTGAAACAGGTAGTGATGGGAAACCGAGGCTTTCTGAAGCGTTTGAGGCTTTCATCAAATTGTGCCGAAAAAAGGTTCATTACTCGAAGCTTTTAACACAGTGCACATTAGCGACATCTGGTGGTCAGACTTGTTTTCTCCACCATATCTAACAAATGGGGAGCAGATTTGAAAAAGCACATGACCAGACAAAGCTTCAGAAGTCCGTGACACACGGAATCACTCTTGTTTTGGATCAATACAGTTCTATCTGATCTAAACTAATCTCATCTAAATTAATTTGTGACAATGAGACCACAACTCCTGTCATGTGTAGCCTATTCAACGGATTCACATATTGATCAATAATATAAAATACACAATGATGTGATCATAATTGATCATTTGGGATGAGCAGTTTAACCCTTATATTCTGTTCATGGTCTCTGAGACCCCAGCAATAAAACATGATTAAATGCATTTTCCTTTTATGTATCAGGTGAAGCGCCAAATTTTTCAAACCAGCTGTCCCGATTTTCCGATACTGCATGACGTTTGAAGCTTCAAACGTCATCAATCACGTGGTATTGTCATTTCGATACAAGCATCGGTACAGTGTGTGATACAATAGTGCTTTGAAAACTGCGTCGGAGCATCGGAGCCCCGGTATCAACTGTCCCATCACTAGAAACAGGCCTAACTCTGTGCCACCGCATCACTAGATGTGTTAAAAATAATGAGAATATATATACATATATATCCGAGTCCTGATCGGGAGGTAACGTCCGATTCCGATCGAGTCTGAAACCACATGATCGGGCCCGATTTCCGATCACGTGATCGGATCTGGACATCCCTAATGTTAACAACATCTGCATTGTGTGACTATATTTAATGTGTATTAGGGCTACCTGTAGATTTCCATTTCTGTGCAGTCTGATCTCTAATTGTCAAACCAACAAATTAATGTTCCTTAGAGCTGTTTCTTGTGTAATCACACGTATCTGTAATCAGATGCATATTTAAAACTGGAATATAATCTAATTTCAGTCACATACATGTGTTTCATTATCATCATGCACCATTCAAGACTCTTTTCTTTTGCAGGACACAAGCTTTGACACAGAGATATCTGATAATGATGTGGGCAGTGAAAGAGGCAGAGGAAGATGGAGAGGCAGAGGCCTGGTTTCAGAAGATGATGCAAGGAGAGCTGCAGACCTGTCACAGCAGAGGTTAACAGACATACAGGTTTGTTTGTTTTTTTTAATTATACACTTTAAAATATTATTTTCCCCATATGTCTGACATCATATTGTTGCCTTTTTGGTCTGCAGTGAATGACCTAGGCTTCAGTCAACGGGGAGAGATCCTTCAAGAGGTTTTAATACAGCATCCTGCAATAATGTTTTAGAATGTGCTACACAAGCAACAACCATTCCTTCAGCATCATCACTACACTGGTGTACCTGGAACAACTGCAGAGAGATGCCCACAGACATGGAAAGAAAATGTTGTGGCCAGCGACCAGAGAGGTGTATAAGCAGGACAGGTACCTTTGAAGTTTTGAGGTTGGTCAGGGACACACGTAATGATATTCTTGCCTTGGAAGACTCTGCTGAACCAGGCACAGATAATCAAGAGTCTCGATATGCTGCATACAGGCAGTATGTAGTTTGGCAGTATGGTGCGTTAGGTGGGGGCCATAGAGTGGTCATACCAAGTTGTTGTGTTTGGTGTATTAGAGAGAAATATCCAATACTCAGGATTTATACTAAATAGGCTGTAGCACAGTTTTTTTTTAGATACATTTCTTTTGACCTCAATATTAATACATAATAATGTTGCACAATAATAAAATATTCAAATTTGCATTTCTACTTTAAAAATTCAATGCACCACCTCATTTTACATAGTAATGCAAGATATATATTTTATTCTAAATTTTGTTACTGTATTAGGGTATACTGTTTTGGTGCAATATCATTTGTTATGAGTGTCATTTTGTGCAGTTTAATTCTTTAAATTCTGTCCCATTCTTTGTATGTAAACAAGTTATTAGAATACTAAAAGAATTGGGTTTTTTTTGTATTTAATATTCTCTGTGTTACAGGATTACAACTATAGTGTCTAATGTATACTTGTTTACATGTTTCAAGAGGCTACAATAAAGAAATGCAGAAATCTTGAGCTCCTTATCAAATCTTTTTATTAAACTGACCAAATCAGACTGATAAAAACTGCACTTCAAAATAGGCTGATCTTTACTAAACACTGTTCAAACTACATACACATGTTCCTACAGTGTAGATCCTACAGTGTTAAATTACTAACAAACTGTACACTGGCATCTTTACAAATATATTTTAATCCAGTAGTAGAGTAACAGCAAACCACCTAGGTGTCACGGTTCACTAATCTGCTGTCTCATACTGTTGTCTGTGTGAGGGTTTTGGGTGTGTCACCTGATTGTTCTGTGTGGGCGTCGCCGCTGATTACTGATCAGCGGCAGCTGTGGCTCATTACATCTTGCCTATTTAACGCCTTGTCTTTCGTCTCATGTTTGTCAGATCGTTGTTTGGAGTCCTGGTGTTTGTTCCATTGTTGTCTCGTGTTGTATGTTCCTGGATTGGATTTCTCGTCGCTGTTTCCTGTTCCCTGTTCCCGTCTGTTTCATTGGATGACTCGTTCCGGAATACATTCACGGATCACCACACGGACACACAGACTCTCTTCACGGATCACCATTCACCACGGACATTCACCGCTCATCGAAGTCCCTGTGTTACCACTCTCCTGCTGTCTGTGTTGCTACTGTGTGTATTGTTTGTCTACCATCATCTGGCGTGAAGCTCTATTAAAGAGATATTAACTTGCAATTGTATCCAGCCTTCTTTTCCCGTGACAGAACGATCTGACCCACCATGGATGCAGCAAGTTCAGCAGCTTTCACGGAGTTCATCAATCACAGTATTTCTCGCATGGATCAGCAGCAGGAGAGCATCTCTTCCACCGGACGCGCGGTTCAGGCGCTGGTAACACAGGTGTCCGAGCTCTCTCAGCAGCTGCAACAACTTCGCGCTCTCACTGCGCCAGCCCCACCGCCTGTTCCCCCACCATCACCGGAACGGAGAGACCTGCCGGAGCCCCGCCTTCCCGTTCCTCAGAGTTACGCTGGTGAGCCAGATTTTTGTCGAGCGTTTCTTAACAAGTGTTCTCTTCACTTTGCCCTACAGTCACGCACCTTTGAGAAGGAAGAATCTAAGGTAGCGTTTGTACTAACCCTCCTGACTGGGAAGGCGGCGCTTTGGGGAACGGCGGTGTGGGAAAATCAAGACTCATGCTGCTCCTCGTTCCCGGCACTCGCCGCCGAGATGAGGAGGGTGTTCGACCGTGCGGTTACGGGAAAGGAGGCCGCCCGTCAACTCACCGCCCTTAAGCAAGGCAACCGCACGGTCGCAGACTATGTGATCCAGTTCCGCACCCTCGCAGCGGAGTGTCGGTGGTATGAGGAGGCGCAGTGGGATGTGTTCCTGCATGGGCTGGCCGATCGTATCCACCGAGAAATCTACGCGCTGGATCTACCTCCGACCTTCAATGGACTGGTTGAACTCGCTCTACGTGTGGACTCTCGCTTACAAAGGTTAGAGCTGTTGGAGGAATCTGGAGAGAGGCGCAGCGGAGGTTGCGGTCATCTCAACAGCACGGTGGATACGGTCGGTCCTGTATCCGATCCTGAGTCCATGCAGGTAGGGAGAGCTCGGCTTTCCCGGGAGGAGAGAGAGAGGCGGAGATCCCATGGTCTTTGTCTATACTGCGGAGCATCAGGACATATCATCAGGACTTGCCCGGTAAAAGACCAAGCCCGATAGTAAACTCTAATCACAAAAACTAATCACACTGAGGAATCCCAATTTCTGCTCATGGACTCACCGCACGCACCTGTTGTTCTTGGACACCCCTGGCTCACCAAACACAATCCCCGCATCGACTGGCTACAGAGAACCATCACAGAGTGGAGCACTCAGTGTCACAAGTCTTGTCTTTTGTCTGCTTGTCCCACGGTGTCTGTTTCTGTCTTGCAGGATGAGGCGGTGGATTTGTCTAACGTGCCCACGGAGTACCTTGATCTGAAGGAAGTGTTCAGTAAGTCTCGGGCAGCTTCTCTCCCTCCTCATCGTCCCTATGACTATGCGATAGATTTAGTTCCCGGTAAGTCTCCGCCTAAAGGCAAATTATACTCTCTGTCTGTTCCCGAGAGGGAGGCCATGGAGAAATATATTTCTGACTCTCTAGCAGCTAAGTTCATCCGCCCTTCCTCATCTCCAGCGGGGGCAGGGTTCTTTTTTGTGGGGAAGAAGGATGGATCTTTGCGACCTTGTATTGATTACTGGGGGCTGAACAACATCACGGTAAAGAATACCTACCCTTTGCCATTGCAAGGAGCGTCCGTTTTCACTAAATTGGACTTGAGAAACGCATATCATTTGGTTCGCATCAGGAAGGGGGATGAGTGGAAGACCGCTTTTAACACCCCCAGAGGGCACTTTGAATACTTGGTCATGCCCTTCGGGCTGTCCAACTCGCCTGCGGTCTTCCAGGCCCTCGTCAATGACGTGTTGAGAGACATGGTTGATCAGTTCATATATGTCTACCTGGATGACATATTGATTTTTTCGTCGTCTCTCCAGGAGCATGTTCAACACGTCAGACGAGTGCTTCAGTGGCTGCTAGAGAATGGGCTTTTTGTCAAGGCGGAGAAATGCGAATTTCATGCACAGTCTGTTTCTTTCCTAGGGTACATCGTCTCGTCTGAGGGAATTCGCCTGGATCCTGACAAGGTTAAGGCTGTGGTGGATTGGCCAAGCCCAGATTCCCGTAAGGCCCTACAGCGGTTTCTGGGGTTCGCTAATTTTTACCGGCGTTTTATTCGCAATTTCAGCCAACTAGCCGCGCCTCTGACTGCCTTGACCTCCCCCAGAACGACCTTCAGGTGGTCAGATGCAGCTGAGGCTGCATTTGCCAAACTGAAGGGCCGCTTCGTTTCGGCCCCCATTCTGATTGCCCCTGATCCTTCGCGTCAGTTCGTGGTGGAGGTCGATGCGTCAGAGGTGGGGGTAGGTGCAGTTCTTTCCCAGCGGTCTCCCTCAGACAACAAGATGCACCCATGCGCGTATTTTTCTCATCGTTTGTCTCCCACCGAACGTAATTATGACATTGGCAATAGAGAGTTGTTGGCAGTCAAATTAGCGTTGGAGGAATGGCGTCACTGGCTAGAGGGGTCGGGGGTACCCTTTATCGTTTGGACTGATCACAAGAATTTAGAGTACATACGATCTGCTAAAAGGCTCAACTCCAGGCAGGCTCGGTGGGCACTTTTTTTCGGACGTTTTGACTTTACTCTATCGTACCGCCCGGGCTCTAAAAACATCAAGCCCGATTCTCTTTCTCGTATTTTTGATCCTTCCGAACGCCCGTCTACTCCCGAGTGTATTCTTCCCGAGACATTAGTGGTCTCCACTCTTACATGGGAGGTCTAATCGAAGGTCCTAGCGGCCTTAGAAGGGGTAACGCCTCCGCCCGCATGCCCACCGAACCGTTTGTTTGTGCCGGAGGGGTTAAGGTCCTGCGTCGTCAAGTGGGGTCATTGTTCCAACGTGGCTTGTCATCCAGGGGTTAATCGAACCAGATTTTTGGTCAAGCAACGATTCTGGTGGCCAGCTATGGCTCGTGATATTCGCAGTTTTGTTTTGGCTTGCTCTGTTTGTGCCACTGGTAAGACTTCCAACCGCCCTCCAGATGGGTTACTCCAACCTCTGTCTGTCCCTTCGAGACCCTGGTCCCATATCGCGCTAGATTTTGTCACCGCCCTCCCACCCTCCCAAGGGTACACGGTTGTTTTGACCGTTGTGGACGGATTCTCGAAGGCGACCCATTTTATACCCTTAGCCAAATTACCTTCTGCTAAGGAGACAGCGGTTACGGTCATTGATCACATCTTCCGGTTACATGGCCTCCCGGTGGATGTGGTTTCTGACAGGGGTCCCCAATTTGTGTCCAAATTCTGGCAGGAGTTTTGTAAGTTACTGGGGGCGACGGTTAGTCTTTCCTCTGGGTTCCATCCCCAGACCAATGGTCAGACAGAGAGAGCCAACCAAGATTTAGAGCGAATGTTGCGATGTTTGGCGTCCAAGAATCCTTCCTCCTGGAGTCAACAACTCTCTATGATTGAGTACGCTCACAATTCGCTACCAGTGTCTTCTACGGGCCTCTCTCCGTTCGAATGTAGTCTAGGTTACCAGCCACCTGTGTTTCCCAGTCTGGAATCCGAAGTCGCGGTCCCCTCCGCTCACGCCTTCATCCAGAGGTGCCACCGCACTTGGGACAGAGCCCGTGAGACTCTGTTGCAAGTGAGGGCGCGCACCAAGGCTAAGACTGATCGCCACCGGTCGAAGCCTCCCGTATACGTCGTGGGTCAAAAAGTGTGGCTTTCTACTAAGAACATTCCGCTCCGTTCCGTTGCCAATAAGCTTGCTCCCAAATTCATCGGCCCAAATTCATCGGCCCGACTCTCTTCACAGATCACCATTCACCACGGACATTCACCGCTCATCGAAGTCCCTGTGTTACCACTCTCCTGCTGTCTGTGTTGCTACTGTGTGTATTGTTTGTCTACCATCATCTGGCGTGAAGCTCTATTAAAGAGATATTAACTTGCAATTGTATCCAGCCTTCTTTTCCCGTGACACTAGGATATAAGCTAGAAAGACAGGAAAAAAACAAAGTGAGGAGAAAAAAAGCATATTTGTTTAACCAAAAACACATATAAATGAATGTCATATTAGTCATGTTTACCTTGAAAACTTTGTTTTGTGATAGACGATGACAGCTGTGAGTAAATCATGCAAGATCCTGAAAGAAAGACAACATTAACACAGTAAATATTGGTCCTATGCAGCATACACATTTCAAGCAATTAATGTAATTCCATCATACTTATATCTCCTCTGTGAAGTTGAGCTTAAACTAACTCTGCAGTTTGTGGAGGAGGAAAGTCTTGTAAGTTGTTCAGGGCTCTGAGGTCACTAGGCTTCAATGTCCTCCTTCTTGGCAAACCTGAAGCAGAATGTAGTCTTTTCCTAACAATAGACCTCTGCAGTTCTGGGATGTACATGTAGTCTTTGGTTGTTTTTAATGCATAAACACACCACCTTTTTGATTTTTTGTTGAACAGCCTCCTGTACCTGAGACATGAAGGTAGAGCTAAATCAAAAGATTATATTGGCATGGTATAGACCACAATACATTTATTATAGACAATTTATCATTGAAGTTTACTCAAATTTTGTTGCCCTCTGCATTCACCAATACTGGACGATGATTGTGATTGTAGTCCAGCGCAGCACAGTTCGTACATAATAAACAGGTGGCGAAAATGCAAATCTCTTGCTGGCATACATCAAAATGACTCTAGTTCAGCAGTTGTCCTGGAGTTACATATGAAACACAAACATACATTATCTATTGACCTTTAAGAATACATATAAATAAACAGCTGTGAACACAAGATAAAGTTCATCATAGACAAACTTATTGCTAAATGAGACATATTAGTACATAATTACCTGAATCTAAGATACTTGTCAATTCCTTTGCATCAAGAACAATCTTGGACAATGATGTGTGTTTGTTAATCACATGATGAAGCACACCAGTCCAAAGATCCTAAAAAACACAAATACTGTACTTCAGTAATACTACATTATTATGAAGAAAAAATAAATCACATAAGTCTTACCATGAACTGTTCTCTGTTCTCTGCTGCCTTACAACAAAATCAGAAATTGTTTACCAAGTCTTTTATCCAGATCAAAATTATGTGCTGGCCAGCTAAAGAAAAAAAAAGTTTTTGGTAACCTGTTTTATGAACATCAATGTCACTAAAGAACATATACAGCACTGCAACACTAACAGCATGCAGTCTTTTTGCAAGGTTCTTCACTCCATACCACATGTCCAGAAAATGTACAATCCCATGATCCTTGTATCTGCCTTTCACTGGATCTGCACATCATAATAATCTATGTAATAATAACAGTATTTGCCTTCAAAACAGAGGTGTCCAAACTCGGTCCTAGAGGGCCACTGTCTTGTAGTGTTTAGCTCCAACCAGCTCCAAAACACCTGCCTGGAATTTTCTAGTGTATAAGCTGGTTCAGAAGTGTGGTTAATTGAGGTTGGAGATAAACTCTGCAGGAGAGTGGCCCTCCAGGACTGAGTTTGGACACCCCAGGTTTAAACCATTTAATAGCGTAATGTATTCCAAATGTTAGACATTGCGCATCAAAGAAGATATCTGCCTGTGTGCATCTCTAACTACCTCCTTCAGCTTCAGTTCTTCACAAAGCTGGTCAACAGTCTGAATAAAATCCTTTTTTTCCCCATGATAACAGAGTTTCTCTGGGTCTCTCTTTTATCTATTGTTACCACGTGAACTATGTCCTTTGAGTCATTTTCCATATTGCATAGGTGCCGTACTGTGCACCGTACCCTGGAAGCACAAATATAGGCATGCAACATGTAACATTCATTCACAAACTTTTTTTTCTGTAGGCAGTATGTTGAAAAAAATAAATAAATAAATGATTACATGGAGAGTCCATTCTTCCATCAGCTGTAATTTGTACAAATACATGATTAAGTGACCAAAAAGGAAAATAGTACAAATATACATTTGTAGATGTTTTAATTAGACATTAATTAAAATGAATAATGGTAGTTATTAATCTCTTATTGGCCTGTTTAGCTTGAGCCATGGAACAGAGAAACAAGCCTTGAAAATTGATAAAAGAACACATATTATACAGACACTATATATATTTAATCTTTTTAGATGATTAGTTAATTGCATTTAATTGATTTACTTTCAATAAAACTGTCACGATCACCGCCTGCTCCTGTCAGTTCCCGGACTACACTTCCCACAATCCTCCCTGTCAGTCACATGTTCACGTCACACCAATCACCTGTTGCCACATCCACCCTAGCACACCACACTGATCACCACACCCAGTTGCAGCTCATTACCTGGACTATAAAGGACTTCCACACACACCACCTCACTGCGAAGTATTGTTAACATCCTGTTGCAATTTCTGAGCGTTTATTCCCTGTTTGCCTGTCTGTTCTCGACCTTGTCTGTTTTCCTGTTTTTGATTCTCTGCCGCCTGCCCTTGGACCCCATTGGATTGTTTATTGTTTCCTGTTGTTGTGAGTGATATCTGCCTGTCTTTTGACCTACCGCCTGTACCCTGACTACGACCCTGCCTGTCCTTTGCTGCTCCTGTTTGTTCCTGATTGACTCTGTCTGTACGACCATTCTCACTGTAAATAAAACGCTGCACTTGGATCCCCAGCCTGAGCTTCCCTTTCATGACAAAAACTTTTGCAATACATTTGTAAAAGGGTATTTTTAATGCATGTTTGGCCTGAGTTTTGTTGCATTTACACTGTTCTGACTGTGCAAGGCAAGGCAAGGCAACATACAGTCCAAATAATAAAAAAAATACTATGTAACTACTAGTGATAATGTACAAACCTTGCATGCAATGCCTCTTCTTCATCACATTCCTTTTCCAAAAAACAACTCCGGGGACAGAAAAATCAGTTTCTCTGTATAAGGAGTAACAAATGAGTGTCAATTACACATTCTGAGATTTTTAATATAATGGAAACAGCAGATTACATGGTAGAGCAGTTAACATGTACAAAACAAATAACTATAGTGCTATGAAATAAACGGTGTATGAACTGAATCTCTGTTATGCACGTGTTTTACATAATATAACTCTTCTGCTAACATCTTACGACAGGAAAAATTTCACTTTACCAATCTGATTCAGCTTCAATACTTGACAACGGAAGAAGGCGGGTTTGGTTTTCTTGGAGTAGCTAGCAGAAAATAATTTATATTTATCATAATGAATATAGCAAAGCAAGAAAAAAGGCACAACAAAGGAAACTCCATAACTGAATGGATTAAGCAAACAAGTGTGCTACTGTTACCTATTTAACCAATGAACCATTAAAATGTCTTACCTGTCCAGCACAAAAAAAGCAGTCTCTGCATCCGTTTTGAACCACTTCAAAACACGGAGTTCACACCATCTTGTGAAAACAAGGATAAATATCGGAAGGGCTTTTGAAAGGGCCCAGGTGCATTCTCTTTTTTCTGCAACCACTCCGAAGTCTGAAGTCTTTCACTTTTTACAGCGAGTGAATCTCCAGTTGTCACTAGTGATTGTCGTTTGAACCTTTCTGGATCCACCATCAAATTGCTAAGTTTAATTATATCAAGTTCTGTGAGAAACAAGCAACATCCTCACATGCAATATAGCCTACTAGCCCGGACACCTTCTTTATGTGTACAGATGTGACGTAATGACACAAAGACGAATGGCCACCCACCAGTACCACGTGAAATAAAACATTATTACAAGCTTACCGTTTTGAATCGAGCTAAGGTAATCAAGGTAAACTGGCTGGTTATGATTATGCTCAAATTTATTTTGAATAATTTTTAACCCAAAAAAGTTACGGACTGCAGCTTTAAGTAAAGATAAAATAAAGGGCCTAATGGGTATTTTATAGTGTGAATAAAGTGTTTATCGGGTAGGGTTAGAAATAGGTGTAGGGTAATGTAAACCTAATAAAGGATAACAGACAATCATTTCAAAAGAAGAGATGTTGATGAAGATCTTCTAGTGATCAAGGCAGCATATTGAGCTCTGAAGCTCATGAAAGACTGGAATTACACTGTGATAAACTGTGTTCAGCAGCGATACTGTGAGTGTTTGTACCGTCGCCTGATCTGCAGAATTCATTTAGTGAATCGCTGATAAATCAGAGCAGATAGAGTGTTGAAAAATAAAGCACACTATCAGGAGACGTGATTTCTGAGTGAATTCAGCCTGTTTCATTCTGCTGATCTCTCATCACATTCATGATTCTTCATACTGTCATCAGTTCACATTCATGGACATATTCATGATTAAATCAATCACAAATGTACTATTATTACATCTGATGATCAGTTAACAATATAAATATTAATGCAAGCTCATTATATTTATATTTTTTATTACATAGACAAATTAATGTGTCTGATCTAGATTTCTAACTTCTACATAATAATGAAACAAAAATTAAAAATATAATGAATTAAAACTGTAAATATGTAAGATTTGATGACTCTGTGGGCATGTACACATTAGAAAGATGATTTACAAGTGTGTGTGTGTGCATGTCTGTTGTTTAATCTGACACAGAGATACTGGAGAATCACCATAAACCCTAAATCCAGCATAGAGGGGTTCAGTGAATGTGGTGTAGAATGTGTGTAAGTGTGTGAGTGTGTGTGTGTCAGAGACGCTGTAGAAGGACAGAGTGCCGGCCGACACGTCCACATACACTCCTGCTCTCTTATAAAATGAACCAACGACAGGTATATCAGTGCTGTTCTTATTGTGACGGACACTGATTCTGTTATCATAGCAGTCCAGACTCCAGGATATGTCATTTAATCCAAACACACAGTCATGACTCCATCCTTTCCTGCTGATTCCTTTATATGTTACTGATAATTCAGCATGTATCCCGCTCCATTCAGCCTCCCAGTAACAGCGTCCAGTCAGACTCTCTCCACACAGAACCTGACGATACAGATCAAATCTCTCTGGATGATCAGGATACGGCTGATGCTCTTCCACAAGCGTCACCTTCCTGTTCTCCTCAGACAGAATGAGTTGAGTGTATGCTGTGTTTGGATCCAGTGTGAGATCACAGGCATCTGAACACAAGTAGAGAGAAACATCTATAACAGGGGTATTAAATTAAAGGTCCAAGAGGTCCAGTCTCTATATTTCCTTCCCAGTGGAGGTCCGGGCAATACTTTTTTGGAACAGTTATACATTTCCATCAGGGCAGCCACAGTACTTTGTAAAAGAAAAATCCTAAAAACTCAAAATAGTCATCAAAGATGATAATCTTGGAAAACGAGAGCCAAAGCAGTGATGCATAAGAGTTTTTACCAATATTTCCTGTTTTGCATTAAAGCAACTCTGAAAATATTAATGCATGCTTTCTGGAGCACAGAAACTGTTTTCAAATAGGTAAATATGTGTCGGTGTAGCTTAGAAAATAATTGTTAATTTGTGAACAACTGTTACGGACATACTCTCTGACAAAGAGATTGAGGTTAACAGATTGTCTTTATTGACATCATTTGAGTGGAAAATGGAAAGCAGGTAAGTTTGCAGTTCAATAGATAATTTAAATTAGATGAATAGGGTGATAACCCTTTTACCTTTTGTCCATAAAATGTAAAAACAGCTCTTACATTGTTCTCTGTTTCTGGCTGGTGATCTTATTTGCTTCATTAATTACTTGTGTTAATTTATTTTTCTGTCTCATTGTTAAATTACCATACCACGATACAATATTAGATGCTAAAATACTTTCAATCATCGATCTATAAACAATGGTAAGGACCCTCCTATCTATCCCAAAATTCCTTAGTAGACCTAAATTTCTGAGAAGACCTAACCGCTGTCTTGCTTTCTTGTGTATATGGTCCACATTTTCCTGAAATGAGAATTTATCATTAATGGTACCTAAATATTTAAAATTTGAAATCTGCTCTAACTTTACACCTTTTATAGTAATTTGTTCATATGAGACACCTGCCATACCGGTCCTATTTTTGTTCCCACAACTCAATGTTTAATTGTAGGTGACTATCATCAAACCATTGTGGAAGACTTTCAATATGCTCAAAATAAGTTCAACTATTCGCATCCAACTGGCAAGAGATTAAAACCAAGTCATCGGTGTATTTGATCAGTGCGAGATTATCCCTGTTTCATTGAAGTTCATTAATATAGAAAGAGAAAAGCAGAGGTAATAACACATCCCTGTGGTAACCCTGAATTCTGGACTGTACAATCAGATGAGATTCCATTAACACAAACTCATTGGTGTCTATTTCTTAAAGAAATTTCAATCCATAAAATCAACCAACAGCTAACACCTAAATCTTGCAATCTTTCTTTTAAAATTTGCAGTTGTACAGTATTAATGTTACAATCGTGCCTTCCCGGACTCCAGTTCCCAGCATCCTCCTGTTCTCCACACCTGTCTGCACTTCCCTCATTAGTCTTCCCGCCATCTCCCCGGATTCCCAACACCTGTTGTCCTCGTCAGCACTCCCTTTAAGTTGGACTCACTCCCTGCACTCCTTGTCAGTCTTGTTTAGCATAAGTGTGTGAAGCTGTTCATCTGCCCCTTTGTTGTAAATAAAGCCCTTATTATTATGGATTTCCATACTCGCCTCGTCTATACAGCACACCACGTAACAGAAGAACTGATCAAAATGCCTGGAAATCTACAAAAGATGGGCTTTTTCCTTGTTCCTGGCTCTCCTGTGTCTCGCAAGCCGACTTCAGCGGAGGATCGCCTTTGTGGGTTCTGGCAGGACGGTTGCTCACTGGAGAGGTATGTGGAGGAATTTGTTGAGCTTGCTTATTTGGTGAATTGGCCAGATACCCCGTTGAACGTCTGTTTTCTGGCGGGGCTGGAAGAGGACACGATCCGTTTTAAAGAACCTGCCTGTTGTTTTTCCCTAGTCAAAGCAATTAATCTGATTTTGTTTCTAAATTGTTCTAATTTTGTCATTGAGGAGGTTCTGGAAAAACCGTGTAATCCTCGTCCAGTCCCCACAGAAACACAGGCGGCCTGGCCAGTTCGCCAATTGCCGTGTTCCTCCGCCTGCCCCTCCAGTGGGTATTCCCCTGGTGTCCTGCCAGACCCAAACCCTTTGAAGGCCGAAGACAGATCCTCTGCTGGGCCCAGACGGCCAAGAAAAAAGAGAATGAAGGCTGCCAAGCAACCCCAGTCTCCAGTGTCTGCTGTCTCCGAACAGCCCCAGTCCCTAGCGTTCTCCAACTCCGAGCCTGAGCCGTCGCCTCTAGCGACAACCCATTCAGTGTCAGCGGGTCTCTTAATTGAGTATGAGGGGATGGACTGGACCCTGTTTTCAGACCCCTCTCCAACCCTCGAAGAACCCACTCCTACCCTCGACGAATCCGCTCCAGCCTTCCACGAGCCTGCACCAGCCTTCCACGAGCCCGCTCCAGGTATCCATGTGCCCGCCCCAGGCTTCCACGAACCCGCTCCAGCCTTCGCCGAGCCCTGGCTGCCAACAAGTCCGCCCCGGCTGCCCATGAGTCTGCTCCAAGTGTTCCCGAGCCCGCTCCAGCAGCCCACGAGCCCACTCCAGCCCACGTACCCAGTCCATTCCACAAGCCCTTCCTGCCCCCCCTAAAACTCCCGAAAATTTTTTTTTTGGATGGGTGGTGGGGGAGGCATGTACCCGTGGGTGGGGAACATGTGGGTGGAACACATGTGGGTGGGGCTTAGGAACTGCCATGGCTGCTCACGACTCCTGACCCGCCATGGTCGCCCACGGCCCCTGACCTGCCATAGCCGCCCAAGGCCCCTGACCCGCCATGGCCGCTAATATCATTATCAATAACAATATCATTTAATAACAATTAGGGCTGCAAGATTTATCGCAATTTTATCACACGCGATTTGGCAAAAGCTGCGATTATTTTATGTGCAGCTTGTCAGAGCTGTACGGTTCTGTGATCAGTAGTAAATGCTGAAAGCCAGAGGGCGCTCTTGTGCAGAAACTGCAAATATGCCCTGCTGCCGAAGTAGAACACGCGTCATTCCAGGAAATTCCATACTATCGCTGTAGCTGAATAAACAGAAGATTGAAACGTTTTGATTGATTAAACATGACTGAAACGTTTTGATGATAAACACACGACTGCCTTATTCTGTGTAAGAAGCCACATCATCTCACAGAAGGATGCTCAACTGTCATTATGAAGTGAGTTTGGAGTAAAAACATGTTATTAAATGTGACCCGCTCTGGCGAAATGAGTCGGAAGTCGCAACGTTCTATTTTAAGATATGGGCCGATAACGTGGAAAAACAATGAAAAAATCTTTTTTTTTAAAGCTAATTTCAAAGAAGAGACTATCAAAAATAATCTCCCAAAGTTTCGTAGTCCAGATAATTGAGTAAAGGTATTTAAGTGGCTATTAAATTTGACATGGTTTTACTAAATTCCCTGGAAATTAACTTCTCAACTCCTCTCGTCACTTATGAGCATTTCCCGGTATCCCCTGAAACGTCACTATCTCTGCTCTCCAAATATGGTGTTACACGTTGTATAGAACCAATCAAAAAGCTTAGAAATGTAAACACACTGACATAAATGCTGATTTTTATCAATGAGAAGCTCCGTTTCGACTGACAGGCACGCGATTGGTCCAGCCATCCTCCTGTCAGACTAGCGCGCGCTCTGTGTAAACAAGCTAGTAGATCTCCTCAGAAAGATTCAAGTTCAGTACTGTATAGTGTAGTGTAGTATACTGTGTGTAAGTTAGTTCTGTTTATTAATAATATTTGAGAAATGTCACTGTCAAAAGAGAAAAAAGTGGCCAAAGCTTTAAACTCACTGGAGGCTGCTAACCTAAGCTCTGCTGCTGGTCAGCAAGAGTGGCTAAGTCTAGTCAGTGATTTTTTTGGATCTGGAGACGTGTCATCCTCTGATGAAAGCAACAGTGATTTCACTTTGGATGCAGAAACGGAGGATGAATTTGTCATGCCTGTGGAAGAGGACGACGAGGATGAAAATGTTGAGCAGCCTGTGACTGATGTTGGGGAAGTTAAGAGTAATGTCTAGTTGTGAAGCAGTTAGTGGTGATCGAGATGTTGAGTTAGCCAAAATACGTGCCTTTTGCTGTAAAGGGTGTAAACTCAACGACGGAGAGCCATGTTTTCTGTCATTTGATGAAGATTTAGTTTACGAGATACGTCTGTCTATGGCCTCTCTCACTTTCTCTCTCTCTCTCTCTCTCTCTCTCTCTCTCTCACACGCACGCACGCACGCACGTGTACACACACACACACACACACCCTCTCTCTCAAGCAAAAATGTAGCACCTCTGTTCAATCTTTCTGATTTTAGTAAATCTTTGTAAAAGTGCCTTATAAAATATTAATTCAAATAAATACTTTAAAATAATTTGAGCTTCAGCCTGGTTTAATAGCATTTATATATATAAAAATGTCTTTGGTCAAATTAAGCTGTAAAATAAATAGTTTATCCCTTTAAATGCAATGGATTTTGAAAGATATCAACAAAAAAAACGGGCAAAAAATTTTAAAAGCGATTTTCTCAGGTTTTCAATTGGAAATAGAGGGCAGACGACCATAATTCAAATGGGTATATCTTTAAAACCATTCAGGGTATGGCTTTGACTAGGATATCATTTTAAAGCTTATTGTCTCATCTTTCCATTGATACCAAAATCTCAATTTTGAAATTTGGGTCACTGTGACTCATTTTGTTGGATCAGGTCACAAATGTTGTCTTTTGTTGGACAAGATGTTAATAAATGCTTCTCATGTCTGGAAAGATGTTTTGACACGTGTTGTTTTTTAAAATGCACATTATAAGCAATTCAAACTCTCAGTGCTTTCAGATGGATTAGCATTTGAAGCCATAGTTCATTGACAAGCCGCACATAAAAAAATAATCGCTGCTTTGCGATTTCATAATCGCACCAAGCCAAATCGTTTAAGTGCGATTTCAATGTTTTTTTTCTAATCGTCCGATTAATCGTGCAGCCCTAATAACAATTTAATACAATACCAATATTATTACCCTTGTATAAAATCAATGGAAGTTTATGCAATGTCCTCACTAATATATTAAAACAAAAGTGTGTGTGTGTGTGTTGTACTGGCACCTTTGCTATATACCTTTAAGACACATCTTTTGGTGTAATGCTTTGTCTAGAAGAGTGTGTCTGTGTAGCATTTGTGCAGGTGATATAGGTGAATCAAGAAACCATCCTGTAATTATTTGCACTTCCGCCAGAGTGTTTCTTTTGTATTTTTCTCCCCACTCTCTTCCATGAATGTGGAGAGTGTGAGGTTTCTCTGAAGCTACTTATAAAGACTTCTGGGATTACCAACTCTATCATTTACTCTATCATCTTTTATTTTTGTCATCTGGGCTCTCCTAAAACACTCTGGCCAATGTTACATTGTGTGTGTGTGTGTGTGTGTGTGTGTGTGTGTGTGTGTGTGTGTCTGTGTGTTTAGACCTACACTTTCGTGGTCCTGCTGTGATCCTGATCTCTCCTCCATGATCCACACTATAAACACAAAAACACAAATGATTGTAGATATGCATCATGCACATGTTCAGTATGTCAGAATTAGTGTTTGACACACTTGAGTATCTGCAGTGAGCAGTTTGGATCCTTCAGTTTGTCCATCAGCTTGACTCCTGAATCTCCTGGGTGATTGTAGCTCAGATCCAGCTCTCTCAGGTGTGAGGGGTTTGAACTCAGAGCAGAAGACACAAAACCACAGCCTTCCTCTGTCACCATACAGCCAGACAACCTACAGATGGATCAAAAAGCCTCATCATTCACAAAACACACATCAACACTCAAAAGTTGAGTGAATATCATTCATAGTGTGAATTTATACAAGAGTTCTCTTTATATGTCTCACTCAAAAAAAGAGAAAAAAAACATTTATATTTGAAGAGATCATTTGCAAAAACAGATAATTCCATTTTTATTAGTTCAGTTTATTAGTTGTTTTGATTAAGTAGTAGTAACTCTAAAAAATACAGGTAACATACAAAATTAAAGATCATTGAAAGTATATATATATATATTAAAAGTTTGTTTTTTAGCAAAAGCAGATAACTCCAACAGTTGTTTTTGGCAAAAAGCAGATAAATCCACATTTCAGTTAAACCAAACCAATTGCTTTGTAATTGCATTTAAAATGCACTTGAACACGTGTGCACACAAACACACACACTAACAGATCGGCACACACATACATACACATGCACGCACGTGCACAGACACACACACACACACACATGCAAAAGGACAACCAAGGGTTCAGCATGTAAAATGTGTATGGTGTACAATGCTTTGCAGGAGTCAAAATTATAAATCCTTGATCACTTTTATTCAGCTTTGACAAAACTCCGCTCAGCTAGAGCATCTTTTTCAAGTGACCATGATAAGTGAAATAATTAGCTGCATTTCCACTATCGGGCCAGTGTGAGTGAGGGCTAGAAACGGGCAAACTAAGGCTAATAGCCTCCAACTGCGAGCTTTGAGAACATTATCATGCAGCATAAACTGGTATTTATCATTATTTCACGAAGAAGAAAGACATGTATTGAATCACATCTGCTCCCATTTATTTGTGGGACTATTTATTAGAATGTCTACTTTAAACAGCTCCATATTAAGGCTTTTAGCCCAAAAGATTGCACATTTAGAATGATACTGATACATTCTCATATGTTCACACCTCATTTCTTCACAGAGAATAATAATTTATATTAATTTTCCAAGAGTTTTGAGTGCTCTCTCCTGTCTTACTTCCATCACACTATAGTGGGGCAGAAATGTCTTCAAAATGATTAAAAAAAAAAAAAAAAAAAAACATTTAATGAGTTCCTGTTTTTCTATAAAATAAAGAATATAAAGAATATACATATGGTATAGTAGTTAAAACAAATAGTAAAAAGTATAAAAACAGCCAGACATGCCAGGGTACTGTATGTGTGCTTAAACCAGCTCAGTTTATGGAAAATCTCAGAGAACTTAATGAAACTGTTATAACATCTAATGAAAAAAGAAGTTTCCATTCAAATGAATGAAATCTTTAACATGAACCGAATTAAACAATTACAAACCCGATTCGAAAAAAGTTGGGACACTGTACAAACTGTGAATAAAAACAGAATGCAATGATGTGAAAGTTTCAAATTTCAATATTTTATTCAGAATACAACAAAGATGACATATCAAATGTTTAAACTGAGAAAATGTATCATTTTAAGGGAAAAATAAGTTGATTTTCAATTTCTAGGCATCAACACATCTCAAAAAAGTTGGGACAAGGCCATGTTTACCACTGTGTGGTATCCCCTCTTCTTTTTTATAACAGTCTGCTAATGTCTGGGGACTGAGGAAGCAAGTTGCTCAAGTTTAGGAATAGGAATGTTGTCCCATTCTTGTCTAATACAGGCTTCTAGTTGCTCAAATGTCTTAGGCCTTCTTTGCCGCATCTTCCTCTTTATGATGCGCCAAATGTTTTCTATGGGTGAAAGATCTGGACTGCAGGCTGACCATTTCAGTACCTGGATCCTTCTTCTACACAGCCATGATGTTGTAATTGATGCAGTTTGTGGTCATGTTGGAAAATGCAAGGTCTTCCCTGATAGAGACGACGTCTGGATGGGAGCATATGTTGTTATAGAACTTGGATATACCTTTCAGCATTGACGGTGCCTTTCCAGATGTGTAAGCTGCCCATGCCACATGCACTCATGCAACCCCATACCATCAGAGATGCAGGCTTCTGAACTGAGCGCTGATAACAACTTGGGTTGTCCTTGTCCTCTTTAGTCCGGATGACATCCCAGTTTTCCAAAAAGAACTTCAAATTTTGATTCGTCTGACCACAGAACAGTTTTCCACTTTGCCACAGTCCATTATAAATGAGCCTTGGCCCAGAGAAAACGCCTGCGCTTCTGGATCATGTTTAGATATGGCTTCTTTTTTGACCTATAGAGTTTTAGCCGGCAACGGCGAATGGCACGGTGGATTGTGTTCACCGACAATGTTTTCTGGAAGTATTCCTGAGCCCATGTTGTGATTTCCATTACAGTAGCATTCCTGTATGTGATGCAGTGCCGTCTAAGGGCCCGAAGATCACGGGCATCCAGTATGAATGGATTGAATCTTTGGATGATATTATGCACTGTAGATGATGATAACTTCAAACTCTTTGCAATTTTTCTCTGAGAAACTTTCTGATATTGCTCCACTATTTTTCACGGCAGCATTGGGGGAATTGGTGATCCTCTGCCCATCTTGACTTCTGAGAGACACTGCCACTCTGAGAGGCTCTTTTTATACCCAATCATGTTGCCAATTGACCTAATAAGTTGCAAATTGGTCTTCCAGCTGTTCCTTATATGTACATTTAACTTTTCTGGCCTCTTATTGCTACCTGTCCCAACTTTTTTGGAATGTGTAACTCTCATGAAATCCAAAATGAGCCAGTATTTGGCATGACATTTCAAAATGTCTCACTTTCAACATTTGATATGTTATCTATATTCTACTGTGAATAAAATATAAGTTTATGAGATTTGTAAATTATTGCATTACTTTTTTATTCACAATTTGTACAGTGTCCCAACTTTTTTGGAATCGGGTTTGTAATTTCATGCATTAACACATTAACTTTGATAGCTCTATATTGCTGTTAATGACAAAAGTAAATGCTAATTTTATTTCAGTCATGAGCTTTATATTGAAAGTAAACGTTTAATGTGTATTTGTACGCTTTATTTTCAACACACACAGAGCAGTTAAAATCCCCTTAATTATCTCAGTATCTCCAGCTGACAGTTTAAACTCTTCAGTCCGTCAGAGAGACGCTTCACTCCTGAATCCTGCAGGTCATTGTTACTCAGGTCCAGCTCTCTCAGATCACAGTTTGAGGATAGAAGAGCTGATGACAAACTCTCACAACACTGACCAGTGAGATAACAGTGAGTAAGACTAAAAAAGAGCAGAACACACATCAACAGTCAGATCATCTACAAACACACATCAACATGACCAGTTGACAGTCAATTAAATCAGAAATGTTCTTAACCCCTTAAGACAGAAATGGCATAATTTATGAAATATTTTTTTGTACTTTGTACTCCAATGTGTCAAATGCATCATACAGCTCAGATCATCATATGATATATGTCATTTGAAAGGTCTTGCGGTGTAGAATACAACAAGCATAATTGTTTTGGGCTTTGACTAAACTTGATCTAGTTTTTGTACGTAAAGCCCCACAAGACCCACAAATAAATAATAAACTGATGCAGCATTTATGCATTGCTAGGAAACATTTTTTACTATATTCAAGTCGTGTTTGTTCTCGTTTCACCTTAAGGCAGTAAGGCATGGCCTGCTGAACTAATTAACATTGTATCAAGTGGGTATAAAACTGTGTAGTATACCACGGCAGCCCTCGTGTGAAGACCGAAGAGTGTAAAGGGGGGGGGGTATTTTACTGTCAGGAGTACAGGGAATAAACATTGTATGGACAAATAAAAATGTTTTTAAAAATCTAATCAAATCAGACTTTTGATTTATTCATCCAAAAATTGCCAATTCTGTGACATTCTGCTTTATACAGTAAGTTCTATTTGTGACTGGATTCTGTGATTTCATCCATTTTCTGCATCGCGGAAATCATTTGGCTCTGCAGCCTAGTTTTGTGAGTTATTTATTGTTGTGTAATAAAGTTTCTATTAGTGTAAGAAGGGTATGCAGTTAATAGAAGTCCGCTCTCTATACACTCTATATTGAGCTTCATGGCCATTGAATAGAGTTACATTAGCTGTTTCAGCTATGCACCGGTATGGCGGTTTTTGAAAAATTCATATTGGTCTCAAAATTGGAACCGGTATACCGCCCAGCACTACCGACAAGGCACTTGAGTATTGCTCTTTCCTTTTTCTTACCTTCCTCTTTTATACAGTTTGTTCGTGTCTGTCTATCTTGTGACCTGTTTAAGATATGTGCTTCCAAATTCCCACTATTATTAACACACGTAAATCACATGCCACACATTGGAGGCAGTTCAATCATAAAAACCTGGGTATTTTACCCATGTCATCTAGTACATGAAACCACC
This sequence comes from Megalobrama amblycephala, assembly GCF_018812025.1. Classification (NCBI taxonomy): domain Eukaryota; kingdom Metazoa; phylum Chordata; class Actinopteri; order Cypriniformes; family Xenocyprididae; genus Megalobrama; species Megalobrama amblycephala. The sequence goes on along the minus strand of NC_063054.1, from coordinate 1,293,294 downwards.
AGAATCTCAAAGCAGACTTCATTACATCTATCGCTACTCTTTCAGGTTTCCATCTCATGGCTCTGAGACATGGATCAAACCAGAGAACACTGTCACACCGGCAGCCCTCTCCAATTGGACCTCATCTACACACACTGTTGCTCCACTGATAATACACTGGTTACTCCACCACACACCTCAGACCATTTCCTCATCAATTTTAATCTCAAACTGACAAACTGACTAACTCAACACACACTCCACCACGTCATTTTTCGGCTAAACCTGCGCTCACTCTCACCCTCCCACTGGACACTAACAATGCTACTGAAACTCTCTGCACCACTCAAATATCTTGGTTAGATGACTTCTGCCCCCTTTCATCCAGACCAGCCCGCACCACCCTCTCTGCCCCCTGGCTATCCGATGTTCTCTGTGAGCATCGGTCTAGACTCAGGGCTGCAGAGAGGAGGTTCTTTCTCTACAAATATCTCCAGTGCTAAAACCACATACTATCACAGTAAAATTCTGCTGATTGCCACACACTTTTCAAAGCCTTTTCTTGTCTTCTTTGTCCTCCTCCCCTTCCTCCTACATCAGCTTTGCTCTCTGAGGCAGATGTTTCCAAACTCATCCTTTTAAATCACCCTATCCCCACTCATCTTCTTCAGGCCATCTCCTTCTCAATAGTACCTGCACTCACTCACATTATCAATTCTTTCTTTTTACACTAGTATTTTTTCCACAGCTTTTCAGCTGGCTAGGATTACCCCACTGCTTAAGAAACCTACTCTAAATCCAGCACTTTTAGAAAACTACAGACCTCGATCCCTTCTTCAATTCATTGCAAAGACACTTGCGAGAGTTGTGTTCAACCAACTGTCTACTTATCACACACAGAACAACATCCTTGACAACAACCAGTTTGGCTTCAAGAGTGGCCACTTAACTGAGACTGCCCTGCTCTCAGTTACTGAAGCCCCGAGACTGGCACGAGCAAATTCAAAATCATCAGCACTTATCTTGCTGGATCTGTCTGCTGCTTTTGACACAGTTAACCACCAGATCATCCTATCAACCCTCATGTCAAAGGGCATCTCAGGAACTGCACCCCAGTGGTTCAAGTCCTACCTCTCAGGTAGGTTCTTCAAGGTATCTTAGAGAGATCATCTTGCTCAGGGCTCAGTGCTTGTCAGTCTACATGTCATCACTATGATCTTTCATTAAGGAACATGGTTTTTCCTATCACTGTTATGCTAATGACACACAACTCTACCTTTTATTCCAGCCACATGATCTGATGGTTGCAGGTCGCATCACAGCCTGCCTGACAGCCATTTCTGCCTGGATGAAGGACCATCACCTTCAACTCAACCTTGCAAAAAGGGAACTGCTTGTGGTCGATGCCAACCCAACACTTCATCATCCCCATTCAACTTGGTTCGTCAACCATAACTCCTTCCAGGACAGCCAGTAACCTTCCATTGGTGATGGATGATGGATTTAAGCTTCACAGTTCACATCAATACAACAACAGAGTCCTGCAGATCTGTCTTGTACAACATTAGGAACATTAGACCCTTCCTATCGGAGCATTCCATACAAATTCTTGTCCAAGCTCTTGTTCCAGACTGGAATATTTTGATGCTCTCTTGACAGGCCTTCCAGCATGCACTGTCAAGCCCCTACAACTGATCCAGAATGCTGCAGCAAGAGTGGTCTTTAACAAGCCAAAGAGAGGGCATGTCACAGATGTAAATGTAAAATCAACATAATCCCATCCATCGATCACGAGTTACTCCACGTGAAATTTCAGGGGGCGCCAATGGCTAAACAAAAAGGCTACGCTGGTTCCAAATACTGTAACTTTTTATTTCTTTATGCGATCACCACAAAATTTGATCCAGATACAGCTCACACAGAGAAACATCACCAAAAAATAATTGTCCTCCCAGTTATTGCATGTCAAATATGAAATATATGTAAAATTTCCCTTGAGCAAACTTTTATTTTTTAGCTTTATCAGCAGTTTCTCAACATGAGAATGTCCAATTTTTTTTTTTTTATTTATTTAAAAATATTAAAGGTTTTCTTTCAAACAATACCAACCTTTTGACTCTCCTTGATAGAAATTTTATATTTTATATTATAAGTCATTTTTTTTGTGTTTGTCACTCAGAAAACAAAATAAATTAAAAATGCCTACCTTTGATTTCTTTATACAATTAACATGAAATTTGATCCAGATACAGTTCACATATAGATGAACATCACCAAAAAATGATCCCAATACCTTATTTCCTTCATTTTAAATTAGAAAGATTGCTGTTTATTTACAGCTTCTCAGCATGATAATGTCCAAATGTATTTCTTTTTATTTAGAAATTGAAAAAGTTTCCTTTCAAATGATACCAACCTTTTGACTCTCCTTGCTATAGTTTTGGAGTTACGAGTCTTTACTTTTTTGTATGTCACTCAAAAAAAAAAAAAAAAAACCTCTGAAAGTACCCTCAGGGCTTAAGGGGTTAAATACCTCAGTATCTGCAACTGACAGTTTGGACTCTTCAGTCCATCAGAAATAAGCTTCACTCCTGAATCCTGTAGGTCATTGTTACTCAGGTCCAGCTTTCTCAAGACACAGTTTGAGGATTGAAGAACTGATGATAAACTCTCACAACACTGAATAGTGAGATTACAGCCATCAAGTCTGAAAGAGAGCAGAACACATACATCTAGAGTAAGATCATCTACAAACACATCAACATTATGACTGTCTGACAGTCAATTAAATCATATATTTTCTTAAATACCTCAGCATCTGCAGCTGACAGTTTGGACTCTTCAGTCCATCAGAAAGAAGCTTCACTCCTAAATCCTGTAGGTCATTGTTACTCAGATCCAGCTCTTTTAGGACACAGTCTGAGGATTGAAGAGCTGATGACAAACTCTCACCACACTGAACAACGAGATTACAGCCAGCAAGACTAGAAGAGTTGAAAGAACATAAAACAATAATGAAATAACAATAATGGCATGTAAAGGATGTTGCTAGTTGTCTGTCCTCAAGAACCTAGAACAAAATATTGAACATTCCAGCCTGAATCACAATAAGATGAGCTTGTGGTATCCAGACAGAATTTCTGTCCTGCAGAATTTCGCTCTAACCATCTCCAAAACACCTGTCTGTAAGTTTCAATTATGCCTAGTGAGACCTTAATTAGCTTGATCAAGTGTGTTTAATTAGGGTTGGAACTAAACTCTGCAGGACTTCAGGACAGAGTTTGGACACCCCTGCTGTAGAAAGAGAGATGGCTGAGAGACATTACAAAGGACAAAAGGCCAGGGGTCGGTTTCACCAGCTGGACATAAAAAAGTTTGGTGTAAGCTCTACGCTGGACTTAGTTACGTCCAGCTTTCCGATGAATATTTACACCTGTTGCACCATCCAAAACTATGACTAGGTGCAGCTATGTAGATGATGTGCGTACAGGCTAACATGTTCTACTGCACTGTTAGTTGATATGCCATTCACATTACTATGGTTACAAATGTGAATTTATTGGCTCCAACGAATAAATGAAAAATGAATGACTCACTGATCGTGTAGCCTGTATACCAGATGCACCATCGTCTCAGCGTTTTTATTTATCTTTATTTTCACCATGGAAACAAGTCAAGACTTCTCACTTTACACTTACCTTTGGCTAGGCATAAGATTTAGTCTCAGACATGCGCTATGCTCAGATGGTGCAACAGGTATTAATTCTACGCAGGAATTAAAACGCATTTTACGTTAATCTTAGTCTTACGACTGGGTGTACATCCAGGTGGTGCAACCAGCCCCAGAGGAATATCACTGGAAAAAGAAGGGTTATGATCAGGCAAGAGCTTTAGTACTAGTATTAGAAAAGCTTTCTAGCACTTGATAGACCTAAGCGGGAAGGCCTGATAATGGAAGTAGAGGTTGGTGTTTTTGCTCTGTATGTAAGTAACACTGGTTTCACTATGTTTCACAGAAGCAAGATATGATGTTGTTGCAATGTTAGCTATAGTAACGGGACAGTTTGTTATTGTTTGTCTGGAGCTGGTGTGCTGCTGGCAACTAACAACAAATTCTTTCTTGAATATACTCTTATGTTCTGTATGTTCATTTTTTGTTCTTTCTTCTCAATCACTTTTCTTCACTTCATCTATGACAAATAGAGGGGAGGGGGTGTTTCATGGCTGAGAAAGAGTGTTACATATAACTTTGCTAACACTGTTGTGCTTAAATAAAGAAATACTAAACCATAACATTGAGCCTTTTAAAATATAAATTATGCACTCAATATCTTGTATAAAGCTTGTTGCAGCACACCACCAAAAGTAATGATTATGAATGTGGTGGGAAAAACAGCAAGGAGACTGTCTGAACATTTGAATGCGTTTATCAGTTATAGCAGTGGTTCCCAAACCTGTCCTGAAGGACACCCAGCACTGCACATTTTGTATGTCGCCCTTATCTGACACACCTACTTCAGGTCTTGCAGTCTCTACTAATGAGCTAATGAGTTAAATTAGGTGTGTTAGATGAGAGAGACATCCAAAATGTGCAGTGCTGGGGGTCCTCCAGGACAGGTTTGGGAACCACTGAGTTACAGTATAACAGGGTTGTCTAAAGTCCGACCCGCAGCTTGTCTAATAAAATATATTGCATGTGGCCCACCACACATAATTTTCAAATTATGCAGTTTCATAATGTCATCACAAGGCGGCAGCACAAAAATATTGGCAAGATGTAGCAGTAAACCGTCAGTGACAACAATTTGATAAATTATAAGTGCTACCATTTATATTGCAAATGAGGCAAGCGCAGAGGTCTCTGATACAAACCTCAAATGTCTCTCTAGTTTAAAAAGTGCTGACATTCTAAACAACACTGACATGGAAACATTGTGCCACAACAATCCAATTAGAAGTCTTTTCAATCCACAAATCACCAACATTTACCATAGATTTATTGTAGCAGCACTAACTGTAACCGTGGTATTATGGCATAAATGTGGGATATTCATATTGAATTAAATTATTAATGTATTTAAGGAACAATAAAATATACAGTGGCATAAAAAAGTATGTGAACCCCTTGCAGAATCTGTGAAAATGAGAATTATTTTAATAAAATAAGAGGGATAATAAAAAATGCATGTTATTTTTTATTTAGTACTGTCCTAAACAAAAGGATCAGTTTAACTGCTCAGGACAAACAAGAGACTCATGAACAACCATCACACAACATAAAAACAGTCGTGGATCATCAGGTAACCACACACAGTATTGAGAATCAATGGTTCACATACTTATGAATGGGGTTATTTTAATAAATTCAGCTATTGTTTTGTCTTGTGAATGAAATGCAAACATCTTTTATGTAAAATATCTTACTCAGGACAGTACTAAACAAAAAATAACATGCATTTTTTATTATCCCTCTTATTTTATTAAAGGTCCCGTTTTCCGTGGTTTTTTGAAGCTTTGATTGTGTTTATAGTGTGCAATATAACATGTGTTCATGTTTCGCATGTAAAAAAAAACACAGTATTTTTCACATAATTTACTTATCTGTATACCGCTGTTCCCACTGTCATAAAAACAGGCTGATGACTTCCTTGTTCTATGATGTCCCTCCTTCAGAAATACGTAACGAGTTCTGATTGTGCCAGCGGTTCCTGTGTTGTGATTCGACAGCAGTTTAGCGCATCTTGCCCGGAAAGGTCACGCCTCTTACCATAACGTGGAGATGCATGCGCTCAGTGTTATTGTAAACGTGTCTTTAATTTTACCCTATCAATTTGAGCCGGAATCAGACCCGGTGATTGGACGGCGGGATGAAATTAACAGCGTTTCGACGACATGGCGACAAACACACTCTACAAACGCAACTCTTGTGTATTCCTGTGGGCGGAGGTTAGTCAAAAAACTGTTTTAGTGACGTCATTAAAGAAGGAAGTAGAGGGATGTAGTCCAAACTGGCCGTTCGATGTAGGCGACTTCTGTTAAATAAAATATCTTGCTTGGCATTGAACTTTGAGCTTTAACATTTTACAGATTTTATTTATACTCTAACAACAACATTACACACTAACTAAAGTTTGAAACATGGGATCACGAAGAACAGGAGCTTTAAAATAATTCTCATTTTCACAGATTCTGCAAGGGGTTCACATACTTTTTCATGCCACTGTAGGCCAAATGACAGAATTTTTGGTTAGCTAGCAGTTTTGTTCATTTGTATTTATACTAAATGTGTTTATAGACTAATTACCACAAAGCCATTATAGATACCATAGAAACAATACTGTTACATTTTACCATGGTAAGAGGTGCCATGTGTGCTTTTACCTGTGGTTGTCATGATCTAATTGTATGATGCTATGGAAGATGAATGGTTAAGGGCCAGATTTACTAACAGCTTGTGCCAGCACAAACCCTCTTTTGGCATTAAAAATCTACTGTCAGGATTTACTAAACACACGCAGTGAGAAATTAGCGCTAAAAAAGGCGTGGACACAGTTATCTTTTCGGCTGAGCTTACTAGGGGTGGAACATTTTGAGACAGTGCCTCCTCGTGGTCAAATGTTATAATGAAATTTTAAAAAATGCTAATAGATTTATATAAATGTTTTTATAAATGTATATAAATGTATTTATAATATAAATGTATTTTTAATGCGACTGATCTTAACTAATTCCGTGGGTCATGCTAAGAACATTGATGCCAATTTTGCCACAGTCAGCCAAACTTCCTGTCAGTCATTTTGATTTTCTTTAAAAACATACTTTTTCAAAGTACTACTAGACCGTCGGTCCAATTTTCACCAAAATTGAATCGTATCATCTTCAGACCATGCTGGTAAAATGTTATGGATTTTGTGTTGATAGACGAAACCGTATTCATTTACCACAGCAAAAACTTTAGAGGCTTGATGCCAAAATGACTCTTGAGGCTGTATCTCTGTAATGCTTTCACATACTTTGCGAGTGTCATTGTCACCTCACTCTGACCATACCACATTAATTTGGTCACAGTGCCACCTATTGTTTGAACGTGATAAACCAGTAAATCTTTACTACTGATGGTATATATAATTTTTCAGCTATTTTTGCCTAAAATGATCTTATTAGGTCTTTAATTGCTCAGTGTTGCAGTTGGTCTGATACTCAAAGCCATGTTAGCTCGCTTCTTGTGCCTCTTTTGTGCATGGCCCCGATAACTGCTGCTTGCAGCTATATTTTCAGTGTTGTTGTTATCAATTCATTTAATTTTACAGCAGCAGATTTGTTATGTGACAGCATTAATTAAAGTTTATTAAGGCTCAAGAACATTTTTAATGTCACAGCTGACAGCATTTTCTTACTCAGTTATCTGCATCTCCTGTGCTGCATCAAGCCACTCCCATAATATCTGTTCAAATTAAAGCACGACTCAGACTAACTGTGCATCATGTGTGTAAGACTCCAATAAAATTATTAGGTAATTATTCCTTTACAAATGAATCTCTAACTGACTACAACTATCAGAGTCTATATAATGATGGACTACACAAGATTATGATATTTTCAAATTAATTTTTAATGTATTATTATTACAGTGAACCGTAGTTCACTGACAAGCTACGCAATATCGCGTTCATTATCGAAGGCAATTCATCTGTGATAATGAACGCGATATTGCGTAGCTTGTCAGTGAACTACGGCTCTGTCTATTAAATGGCGCTCCATTTGAAAGCAGGTGATGGTGATTTAGCGGTAATCAGGGAACCGGCTTTACTGACGAAATGCGCGTGACAATCGCATGCGATATATCGCCCAGCCCTACTCCCCGCTGCTCTGTATCTTGCTCTCTCATTGGCTGTCAGTCATCGGTGATGTAGTTTTCAGTCAGAACACTTTTCACACAGCAGGATTTTGAATTGCCGACAGGTCCAGATATTTAGCATGCCAAATATCTCACGGGCGTCAGCGACTCGTTGGCGATTCTCTCAGATCGCGTCTTTGCTCATTCATACTGCGTGATTGTCACTCACGTGAACGAGCACCAATTTGCCTGTGATTTTGGGCATTTGTCAGCGACGAGTGCAAGACCAGAAAGGAGACGTCCAAAATGTGCACTGTTGAGAAACACTGGCCTATGCATTATATAAATAAAATATATTGCAGCAAACTGAAAGTGTGGTATTAATTTATCTTCCACACGCCACACAAACACTTGGATGTGCCTAATAGTTATGTAGGTTAATGTTAATGTTAGTTATGGATGCTACTTACATGTTTCAAATGATAAGCCATTCTTTATTAATATATATGTATATATTCTTTTAAATTAAACTATTCTTCATTTCTTAATAATTAACACTCACAGAGCTTTTCTGCAGTTGATCACAGTCTTCTTCTCCCCTCATCTGATGTGTTGTAATTCTTCAGATCAAACTCATCCAGCACCTCGTCTGATATCTGAAGCATGTAGGCGATTGTTGAGCAGTGAGAAGGAGAGAGTTCCTTCTCTGAGTGTTTTTCTAATTTCATAAACTCCTGAATCTCTCTGGACAGAGTCTGATCTTTCACTTCCAGCAGACAGAGGAACAGATTAATGGATTGACCAGTGGAGAGTTCACGTCCAACACTGATATTCTGTTGAATGTACTGTGTGGTTTCTCTGATGCTCTCTGAACTTTTCTCTGTGTGTGTCAGTAGATCCTGTGAGAGTCTCTGATTGGACTCCAGTGAGACGCCCAGCAGGAACCGCAGGAACAGATCCAGCTGTCCATTTGGACTCCTGAGGGCTTTATATACTCCTGCTGATAGTAGATCATCCAGAGAGACTTTATCAGATCTGTAAAATTCATTCAGTAGCTCCTTGTTCTTTGTTAAATAGGAGTAAATCACACAGAAAGCAGCGAGAAACTCCTGAACGCTCAGATGAACGAAACTGTAGACTTTCTTCTGATGAATCACAGATTCCTCCTTAAAGATCTCAGTGCAAATCCCAGAATACACTGAGGCATCAGTGACGTCTATGCCGCTCTCTCTCAGGTCCTCCTCATAGAACATCACATTGCCCTTCATCAGCTGATTGAAAGCCACTTCAGCAAGTTTCACAATCACTTCTCTGTTGGACTGGAGGAGTTTCTCTGGATCTCTCTCTTCATACTTCTGATTCCTCATGTTGATCTGAATCAGTAGGAAGTGGATGTACATTTCAGTCAGAGTTTGAGGGATTTCTGCACTCCGATCTTCTTTCAGGAGCTTCTGAAGCACAGTGGATGAGATCCAGCAGAAGACGGGTATGTGGCACATGATGTGGAGGCTTCTTGCTCTTCTGATGTGTGAGATGATTCTGCTGGCTTGATGCTCGTCACTGATTCTCTTCCTGAAATATTCCTTCTTCTGAGGCTCATTGAATCCCTGAATCTCTGTCAGACGGTTGATGTATTTGGAGGGGATCTGATTGGCTGCTGCTGGTCTGGAGGTGATCCAGATGAGAGCAGAGGGAAGCAGATCTCCTTTCATGAGGTTTGACATTAACACACCCACTGATGAAGTCTCAGTCACATCAGAAACTTTCTGAGCGTCTGAAAACATCAGTGTGATTCTGCTTTCATCCAGACCATCAAAGATGAACACAACTTTACACTCCTCATAAATCTTTGAGTCCAGATCTTGAAGTTCAGGATGAAAGTCCAGCAGAAGTCTGTGAAGACTGTACTGATGATCTCGGATTAAGTTCAGCTCTCGAAATGGAAGCACAAACATGAAATCTACATCCTGATTGGCTTTTCCCTCGGCCCAGTCCAGAATGAACTTCTGCACAGAGATGGTTTTTCCGATTCCAGCGATTCCTTTAGTAAGAACAGTCTTGATCTGGTGTTTCTCCTTACGTCCTGGTTCAGGTGAGGCTTTAAAGATGTCATTGCAGTAGATTGGAATGTCTTGTGAGTGTTGTGATTTCTCCATCTGTAAAACCTCATGTTCTTCATTCACTCCTTCACTCTCTCCCTCTATGATGTAGAGCTGTGTGTAGATCCTGTTCAGGAGGGTTTCATTCTCTTGGAGTTTCATTCCCTCAAATAATCTCTCATACTTGTTCTTCATGCTGGTTGTGTGTTGGTCTTTGACTCTCTGTAGTTCATCATTCATTGGTTGAGGAGAATCCTGCTGCAGTTCTCCAGTCTGATCATCTCTATCCACTCTGCTGAAACAACAAGTTAACAAATATGTAAAATAAAGTATTTAAATGTATAAATACAATATCTTTAGTTCTGGCTGCCGTTTCATTTATTATGAGTCAGTCCATTGTCTCTAATCCTAGATCATATCTGACCTGGGGTCAAAGGTCACTGTTTTATAATTGAAATGAACAGGAGGATCCATGGATGCGTCACTCTTCATAGACACACAGCTGGGTTCTGCAGATGAAGATCTCTGACTCTTCTTCCTCCTGAAGATAAAGAGAAACACACAAAAATAATTCTCACTTTAGTTCTGCCTGCCGCTTCATTTATTATGAGTCAGTCCATTGTCTCCAATACTAGATCATATCTCACCTGGGACCAGAGGTCACTGCTCCATCACTGAAATGAACAGGAGGATCCATGGATGTGTCACTCTTCATAGACACACAGCTGGGTTCTGCAGATGAAGATCTCTGACTCTTCTTCCTCCTGGAAATACAGAAAAACACATAAAAATAATTATACCTTTAGATCTGCCTGCAGTTTCATTTATTATGGGTCAGTCCATTGTCTCCAATACTAGATCATATCTCACATGGGGTCAGATCTCACTGCTCCATCACTGAAATGAACAGGAGGATCCATGGATGCGTCACTCTTCATAGACACACAGCTGGGTTCTGGAGATGAAGATCTCTGACTCTTCCTCCTCCTGGAAATACAGAGAAACACACAAAAATAATTCTCCCTTTAGTTCTGTTACGGTGAGTTGCAGGGAAGCAGACGACGAAGGAGATAATAGTAATTCCAACACAAAGGTTTATTAACATAGACTACAATACAGCCAACAGGAAGCAACAAATACACCTTACCAAGATGAGAACCGACAATGAACTGAAAAACACAGGGAGTATAAAATACACAGAGAACATAATGACAGACACCTGACCAATATCAGTAACCAAGGAGACTAACTAGAATGCAATTAAGACTAAATAGAACTGAAGCACAGGAAACAAACACACAGGAATAAAACTAACACCAAATATAACAAAACCCTAACAGTACTCCCCCCTCCCACAAGGTGTGACCTCACGCCGAGAAAAAAAAAGAGTCCAGCTGTGGAGGGAGGGAGGGGGTTTTGGAGGTGGGCGAGGAGAGGCTGAAGATGGGCAGGAGACTAGAGGATATGGCAGGGAGGAACACCAAGGCAGAACTGATGGAGGGAGTAGCCAAGGTGGAGTCCTAAACACTCTACTGGGCGGAGCCTAGGTGACAACTGACGGCAGAGGAGCAGAATGATGTGGAGACCCAGGTGAAGGTGCAAGGATGACAGCACAGGATGACATCGCAGTCCTGGAGGACCAAGGTGACGTCGTCGGGAGCGAAGACCTTGGTGGAACCGGGGGGGAAGGAGGATCCCAGTGAAGGTGGAGGGGAGGAGGGTCGAGGTGCAGCCGGAGGCCCGGATGTCCGGAGCAAAACCAGGGTGATGAGAGACCAAGGTGAAACTGGAGGAACGAGGGAGCCCGGTGGAGCTTTAGTGATTGCGGACAATGGCGGAGCTGAGGGAGCGCAGAGCCAAGAAGGATCTGCAGGGCCGACAGATTGAGGTGGAGAACTGGGCCTGGAGGCCTGAAGTGTAGCCAGGGGATCAGCATCACAGAGCCACGCTGGTGTAGAAAGAGCCCAAGATGGAGCCGACGAGCTGGCTGGGACCAGCAGCAAGGGCGGGGGTCGAGGAGCTATGAGACACCAGTGGGGCAGTTAAATCCAGGGAATATGTTGGAGTCAGCGGAAATGATGGAGACAATGGGGGGGCAGGAAATTGGGTGGGATTGCTTCATCCAAGATAGAGAGTGTTGTAGGGTGTAGAGGAATGAGCTCTGGGGAGAAATTTATGAGCCAGCACTCCTCACCTGGCTCATCTGAGAACTGCTTCGCTGGACCTGACTCCTCGCTGGATCTGATGAATGGTCCCAGCCTCGGAACGGGTGCGGTGACCTGCTCTGGCTCCGGGGTGGACTCTGTGGCTAGCACTAACTCCGAGCATGAAAGGGGCTCAAGCTTGTGGTCCACGGCGGGTGCTGGCTCAGGTTCAAACTCTATGGCGGGCATCACTGGAATCGCTGCGGGAGGTCCCTCTGTCATACCCGGACACTCTGGCCTGGGACGAAGTGTTTTCACTGAAGCGGGCAGAGAGATGGCTGCTGGAGGAGTTGACTGTCTTGGGGAGTCGGAGATAGTGGTGTCGTTGTTCTCGAGGACTCCCACGGTGAGAGAGGAACCGCAGACCCACAAGGCATAGTCGACGAACTCGATGGAAGTAAGGTGATCCTCCTTCAACAGCAGCATCTGGGCCAGAATATCGCCCATCCCGCTCCAGAAAATCTGTTTTAACAATTCATCGTCCCAGCGCACCTCGTGATAGAGCTGCAGATACACCTCCACATATTCCACCAGCGACCGGCCGTTCTGTGAAGTGTTGCCCTCATAATTCATTCTGAATTATGTTACGGTGAGTTGCAGGGAAGCAGACGAAGGAGATAATAGTTATTCCAACACAAAGGTTTATTAACATAGACTAGAATACAGCCAACAGGAAGCAACAAACACACCTTACCAAGACGAGAACCAACAATGAACTGAGAAACACAGGGAGAATAATGCTGCGTTCCAGGCAGGTTTTTGAGCCCGTAAGTCACGACTTCAAATCACAACTAACGACTTTGTAGCGTTCCAGGAAAGTCACGCCAAACTGCGTAAAAGTGTAAACAAACCAGCATGGCGGACCGTATGGGGCTTATGCTCATTAACAATTTCTATTGCCAAAGGTGCTTATTTGAGGGAAACAGAGGAGGAAAACGGCGCATAAGGCAAGAGAAGCTGTTATACCTTTTATTTTACCGTGCACTTGCATAAACGCCGCATCCGTAGGGGCTGTCATTGTCGTTTCGTGGGCTATGTGACGTCAGAACCCGTAACTGGGAGTACATCGATCTAGTACGAGTTCACGGGTGGGAAGTCACGGCTTTGACTGCTGTTCCAGTGCACTTTCACGGGTAGAAGGTTGGAAAAACACGGGTTACGGGTTGCCTGGAACGCGGCATAAAATACACAGAGAACATAATGAACGTAATCAGTAACCAAGGAGACTAACTAGAATGCAATTAAGACTAAATAGAACTGAAGCACAGGAAACAAACACACAGGAATAAAACTAACACCAAACATAAAAAAAAACATAAGTTCTGCCTGCAGTTTAATTTATTATGAGTCAGTCCATTGTCTCTAATCCTAGATCATATCTCACCTGGGGTCAGAGGTCACTGTTTCATCTCTAAAATGAACAGGGGGATCCATGGATGCGTCACTCTTCATAGACACACAGCTGGGTTCTGGAGATGAAGATCTCAGACTCTTCCTCCTCCTGAAGATAAAGAGAAACACACCAAAATAATTCTCCCTTTAGATCTGCCTGCCGTTTCATTTATTATGAGTAAGTCCATTGTCTCTAATCCTAGATCATATCTCACCTGGGGTCAGAGGTCACTGCTCCATCACTGAAATGAACAGGAGGATCCATGGATGCGTCACTCTTCATAGACAAACAGCTGTGTTCTGGAGATGAAGATCTCTTCTCTCTGTTCTCCATAATGAGAAACTGACTTCAGACCTGCATATGGAAACACAGAACAAATCATACATAATGTTTTAACTATTCCAGTAATTATTAATTCTAGTGAAAACAAATCTTAATGCTACACATTACTTTTTAGTTGAAGCACTTGTGAATAAACCCTGAAGGTTTAGACTTCCCTAGTGAAAAAAAAGTATACTTTATTGTATTTTAAATATATTCCCTTTTTCTATAGTACACTGCAAATATACTAACAAAAAAATGTACTATCATTAAATATATAAAAAGTATATTAGTATCATATTTTCACAATGCAACTTTTAACACACTTTAAAATAATTGTACTTTAGTATATTTTCTAAAAAATATTTTAGAAAAATATACTTGAAGTGTGAGTTCAGTTTATTTTTTAAAAGTGTATTTATTTGCACTTTATAAAAATATATTTGAGGTATATTTTAACTGTGTGCTGAAAATGATCATTGTAACAATGCACTGAAAGTATATTTAAAAAATACATTATTTAATATCCTGAAGTTGTAGTGTATCTAATGTTAAATTTGAGTATATTTTTTAAGTTATATAGTTCTTGGAATTTATAATTTATAAGTTATAATCCTTGGAATTCATTATATTACTTGTGCTATTTATTTCAGTATGAATGCATTACAAGACCATTTAGTATATGCAGTGTAGCCTATACAATTTCCAAATATGTGTAAATGATTATTAAGTTTACACTGGCAGAATCATTTTACAATCGTACACACAAATCTATATTAAACAACACACAGCAGAACAAGTAACGTTACATGCGAAAAAATATGTCGAGTGGTTAAACTTATCGGAATTCAAATGTCTCTTCAACTTGGTCTGTGACCAATCAGATTTTGTTGCTCACTGCCTTCAGCCAATCAGAGTTGCTGGCGTCACGGTCGTCGTCTGAATCCCCTCGCTCAGTCACAGGTGAAGTATAATGTCGCAATGTATAATGTATTTAATAAAACACTGAAAGCGCAATACATCGCTCAATCTCGGGGATTCTGACCAGTTCAATCAAGTGACATCGCAGCCTGACCGTGATGGCGACGACAACCGGCTAATCTAATGGCCTACGCGATCCTGAAAGAACCGGAGAAAAGTGCTGCTATTGGGAGGTGAGTTGTAGTCTACCAGTTAACAAACTTTATTTTATTTTCTTTAACAAACGGAGAGCGATATTTCGGCTTGATATCTCCTTTTTGAGTTTGTGTGTGGTGGTTTATGGCACATGTTTGTATGCAGCACCAAAACATTCATATATGATTGGTCAAATCGGCCCGTATTCTGTACGATATTAATTCATAAAGTGTTTTATGCTTGACTATGTACCGAAAATATCGACATGCCGAACTGATACAGTTCCCTGCTGCTAATCCTCATTTACTGTTCAAAAATAGTATTGATTCAATGTAGGATTCAGACAGACTATTGTAAACGTGAATAAAGAGTTGAACATGCTGTCTTATATCTTTGGTATATTCTGTCAACAGATGCTGTTCTTCACGAGTCTCTGCGGTCATCATTGTGCCATCAGACACAATGAGAAGCTCATCAGAAAATGGAATATAATGTGTAATGTGTATTTGTGTATAGAGGGTCACCATGGTCCAATATTTTTTTTTTCTTTAATGAAAAACATGGTAAGTTTTGCTGAATCTAAGTTTAAATAAAAACTATTGGATTTGTCAATGAAATATGTCTCTTCATTAGTGATGTTGTTACATTTTATTTATTTTAATGGCCTTGAAAACAAATGCATTCAACTTTGGGAAAATGTGTTAAACTGTATTTAAATAGTAGCACAACTGTATTGTGTGATTATGTAATTCAAAGTACAGTAGTCAACATTTGAAGCGGATCAAAAAAGTTAGGACAACTTTGATTAAAGGTTTTGATCCGCTTCAAATGTTGACTATATTATACAAAGTATAAGTAATAACAAAGTGTATTGTTATTGACTGCAAAGTGTGTAATGTTTAATATTTGGAATAAGCCAAAGGTACTAAGCATACAGTATATACTATTACCTGTAAAATAATATATTCAGTGTATATTGCTTGTGTTTTCTGAAGACACTCGTAATTATTTTGTAATGTACTTAAATCACAAATAAAGTGTACTTATAACACAAAGTGTACTCATAACAGAAATAAAGTATACTTATAACACAAATAAAAGTATACTTATAACAGAAATAAAGTATACTTATAATACAACGTATATTATAACAAAAAATATACTTTTAACAGAAATAAAGTATACTTATAACACAAATTAAGTACACTTTAATATCACTAATCAAGCATGTAATTAGTCCCTACACAGACATGTACTTAAAGTGTACTAAGTATACTTGAAGTTGTTCCAATTTAGCACACATAAGTATACTAAATATACTTAAAGTTGTATTTTAATACTACTTAATTTCAACTTAAATATACTTAGTACAAAATTAGTTGTTTCAAAATAGCACACTTTAAATGAACTAATCATTAACACACTTGAAATATACTAATAATTAGTCTTGCTGCAAGTATACTTAGTATACTTTTTTTCACTAGGGTTGTAGCCTGTTAAACTGTTCAAATTCTCAAATAAACTGTTCAAGTTTCAATATAATATTAAACAAACAAGATAACTGAAAACACAAATCACGCTGACTCAAATTTCACTGTATTTATATTATTCAAACACATTCATTCTTTTTTTAAGTGGAAAAACATGCATGCACTTTGCATATTACAATAATTTGATGATAATAGATCTACTAATTTCTATGAGGCCAGAATCATACCCTAAACATTGCATCTCAGATAAAATATTTCTGGAAGTAATGAATACTTCAGGAAGCTGAAAAAAAACAACAACAACAAAAAAAAAAACAATCATAATTAAAGCAATCATAATTTAGATAAATTAATTACAAATTAAAAGAAATGGCTAATTGGTAACACTTTACAATAAGGTTCATTAGTTATAACATTAGTTATTAGTTAATATGAATAATGAACTGCACTTCTACAGCATTTATTAATTTTTGTTAATGTTCATTTCAACTTTTACTAATACACTATTAAAATTGTGTTAACATTAGTTAATGCACTGTGAACTAACATGAACAAATGATGAACAACTGTATTTTCATTAACTAACGTTAACGAAGATTAGTAAATACAACAAATGTATTGTTCATGGTTAGTTCATGTTAGTTAATATATTAACTAACTATTATATACAACTATGATATTGTTTTGTCCCCACACACACTTAATGTGGAACCCTGGATCGCATTTTTTAGACATTAAATGTTTACATTTCCACCTTTGTATATTTCAGATAGTAAAGAATCGATAAATTAATCTAAACTAAAAGCAGAATCTCTAGAGCTCGTAAATATATTAAAATATATATTTAGCTACCACTTGTAGTACACTATTGGCTCAAATGCACTGTAAGTGGTAGCTAAATATATATTTTAAATACAGAGATAGTAGAGATAGATACACATTTTAGTTCATATTTCATGTTGTCTCAAAATAGCACAGTTGAGTACACTTGGATGTTCTTAAGATGATCTTAAGAAGTACTAAAGAAGAATTTTTAGTATATTAAGTACAAAATTAGTGCACGAAAATGGAGCACTTTAAATACATTATAGAAGTGTACTTTTTTTTTCACCTGGGAAGATTAGTCTTACAAGTTAGTTTAGTTTTTTCTTCAAGACTGGTCATAACGTTTAAGTCAGTTTCATAAAAAGGTAGATTGATCTCATTTGAATTCGAAAAGTAACCCTAAGTAAACAGTCTTAAATTAGCGGTTGTTTATGAAACTGGCCTCTGAAGAACTTGTCTCATTTTACATCACAACTCCCTATGAGCTTTAAATTTATGATAGAAAACAGAAAACAGTGTACAATCATGTGACATGATATCAAAAGCCAATAAATAAACTTACCGTAGCCTGATATTTACGACCGTTTTTACATTCTTAAGAATCGAGTCTTTACTTTCGGCAAAGAACACTAACAAGAAGCGACACTCAATAGAAGGTTCCATTCAAACGCTGGCGCCCAGCAGCAGCCCTGCGCTTCCGCCATTCTGGGGTGAAAGCGAGTCGTCAGTCCACTAGTTTCTATGGCAATATCATCTTTGTTAAACGTACATTAAAGCTCTAGTGATCATCAAATCCTTTTAACAGTTTATTTTACACACTTTGTGTTTAAATATTCTACTTTTTTCACAAAACCTTTGCTCTCTAGAAACCCAGTCAGTTTCCCAGGTAGCCAAAAAGCCAGAACCGGCAAGCCAGAAGAAATAACTCGGCCCAGATGCGGTTGCCGGACTCGTGTGAAACATGGGAATGAATGACGCGCCAGAATCGGCCCGAGTACACTGGCCCGAGTCCGGGTGCCGAAACTGAGCCGACACTGCCGGCATAGGGCCACAATCACGCCGGCATAAATTGTACAATTAGCCGGTTCTGGCGCGAGTCCGGGTGCCGAAACTGAGCCAACACTGCCGGAATAGGGCCACAATCATGCCAGCATAAATTGTACAATTAGCCGGTCCTGGCGCAGGTCTGGGTTCCAAAGGTATGTATATGAAATACATACCGTAACTACATCTATTTAATTAATAAGAACTACAAAAAAAACAAAAAAAAACATTTTACCAAAGCAATA
The DNA here is from genome assembly GCF_018812025.1 of Megalobrama amblycephala. Lineage (NCBI taxonomy): Eukaryota > Metazoa > Chordata > Actinopteri > Cypriniformes > Xenocyprididae > Megalobrama > Megalobrama amblycephala. Next base: position 1,274,741 of record NC_063054.1, on the reverse strand, counting down.
TTAGCTTGTTTGTTAAATTAAGTAGACCTATATGTACATATAAGTATTAAGACAAGTAGTTCATGTAATTAATTGGTTATCAAAAACTACTCAAATATATTTTTAAAGAGTTAAAGAAGAAGAATATATATATATATATATATATATATATATATATATATATATATATATATATATATATAAACTTACTATGCAAATATTTTTCATTTCAAGAAGTTGAACTGCAGAATGGAAGCTTATTTCAAAGGCTTTAAGTGTCACATTTTTGTACTGTAGGTGTAGTGCTTTACAGTGATTGGCTCTAAACTATTTGTGACAGTCACAAATCCTCTTTGCAGGTGCTTCAACTCATATTTTAGATGAGCTCAGACAAACCTGTATGTTACACCCCATGTACACCTGTAATTTAATGTGAAACCCATGTAAAATCATTGAGCAATATACCACAGAAAACAGTACCATGTTCTTCCGTAGGGCCTATAGCCATGTTTCCCAAAATGAAAACAATTAACTAATTCAAATTGAGCTTTTATTTCATTTCTATGCATTGAAAATTGAGTGTTTAAAACGTACAAAAGCAAATATTAAAATTACACATGAAGAAAAAAAAAAACCTCAGATGTATAGGGTGTGTATTTGTGTTCAAGTGCATGTGTTGTCTCAGTCCTCTGTCTTCTTCAGCAGGCTTCCTGTTTTGGAAAAACAAAATCAAAGATTAGGGCAATAGAAACACAAGTCTATTCTTTTTATTTATTTTCTTTCAGGATTTTAGGATTGGATCTGTTATTTTCAAGTGATGACTGGTCTATGTATATTGGCAGTACTCAAAAATATAAACAAGCAGATACTGTGCAGATCCGCAGCATGCCCTCTACAAGCCATCCAAGACTGAGTTCTAAGGATTACACAATCATTGGTATCTTTGTTGGTCAGTTGGGGTTTTAATGGTATGCCCGCCAAGGTTCCTTGGCATGTAACAACGTAAAAACTTATACAAGGACAAGTTCACTTTGGATAAAAACCTTAAAATTGATTTAGTGTCATCAGTATCTTAGCATTACAGCTATACTGATGCATATAAACAAATAATCATGTTAGGGGGTGGCAAAATTTGGTAGAGTTACTGTGGACTACTTATAAGCACACAAGGCAACTTACACTCATTGGTGGGCACATACTGCAGGCTGTTGTCGACAGATGTAGGCGCTGACAAATGCTCAGGGGCTCCAGTGCATCATCAAGCCCCCCCAAAAAAATCCTGAAAAAAATATAAAATGCTCTAACTTCACAATTCAGTACTACATAGTTCAAAGTCTTTGTAATGTGTTTCAGCAATACATTTGTAACATTTTTAATGTGTTTGGAAACAATTCTCAGAATTAACTTTACAGGGACTTTAAGGCTTTTTAAGACCTGAATTTTAAAATTGTAATTTCACAATATTATTTTTTTACTGTATTTTAATTTAAATAAATGCAGCAGTGGTGGGCATAAAAGCTTTCTTTCAAATACATTACAAATCTGACCCTAAACTTTTGAATGGTAGTGTATGTTTGAGGTATCACTTACCAGTCACATGGTTCACAATGTCTAAAAATGTCCAACTGCACTGCCATCAGCATGGAAAAATCTGGGAACATAAACAATTTGTCACAGAGCCAACAATATTTAGTAAACAATGGCATGCTCATTATAAATAAACTATAGCAGAGGTGAAATGCAGAAAATAAAAAATAATATACAGAATATACACACAAAGAAATCTTAAGATAACAGAATTTAAACTTTTAGGTTTAATATTACTTATTCAGTAATGCTCATACTGTCACTTATGTTTGGACGTAAAAGCTATTTTACCATGAAAGATCAAACAAGTTTGAGATAGTTTCGTGTTTGGAAATGTTTACCATGAAAGATCAAAACGTGTTTGAAATAATTTCAGCCCATTTACACTCTCCATGTATGTGACGTCACCGATTAACGGTACAGTGCATACTTTTAGGTTAAATTAATTAGCTTACCAGCAAAACCTTTACAAATCTATCAAAATCTCTCATATACACATAAGATATATGATTAAAAGCCCAAACTTACATAAACGAGTTCATGTCTATAGTTAGTCTATAGGTAACCTAACGGCTGAGATGCTAACGGACTTTTTCGAAGACACTAAACCATTTTCTATAAAGTAAATATTCAACGAAAACCAGTCATTTACATTAAAGAAAGAGTCAGGAATATTTGTATGTACTATTTGTGTAATTTTAGGGACTAAACTTACCTGAAAGTAGTTAAAACAACAGTGAGAGACGGTGTTCGCTGCTTGTCAGTTGAGAGGTGCCGAGCCGTTTCCATGGTAACTTTCTCCGCTCCAGTTCAAATGCGACTCGAATGACCACGCGCACTTACGCATTAAAACACGTAAAAGTCACGCAGCATTTACATTGTAGATTTGAAGCATTATATTACATACTGATTATGGAGTGAATTAATTGATAATTTTGGGTGCCGTCCCTAAAAAACATTGTTAGCTGGGACAGTCACTGATTGTATGAATTTATGAATAAAATAATTACCAAATTCAGTTAATTTTAATAGATTAAACAAAAAAGAGAATGTGGCAAAACGTTATACAGCTTTAAAAACTATATATTGACTTTGGTGATTTCTTCATTCTTTTTTGTTTGTATATTTTGATTGTTTAATCCATTAAAATTAATTTTAATCCATTACTGAATTTGGTAATTATTTAATTATATAAAATTAAAATACTAATACAATAAAATAACAAACATTAACAGGGAGAGGCCATATATTTTTTTAAAAACAATAAATAAGTTTTGTTTAATCCATTACAATTTACTGAATTTGGTAATTATTTAATTATATAAAATTAAAATACTAATGGAATAAAATAACAAACATTAATAGGCCAGAGCATAATATATATGTTTTAAAACAATAAATAAGTTGTAATTATGTATTATGTTATATTAAAATATATTGCATTTAAGTAATTTCATGACAAATGCAGATCAGTTTGCTATATAGTTAAAAGATGACCCACTTTGAAAAGTTCTTAGACCCCATGTCCCAGGCCCTGATCTATCCACTCTCAATACACAACCTAACCTTCTCTCCAGGTTTGTAATGGCAATATCGTACGCAAAATGAGGCCAGCACTTATGGCCCATAGTGGGCCGAATGTGCCTAATGTGCCATTTGTCAACCACAATCGGGCCAGATCCACACAACCAAAGCCTGGCCAAATCTGGCAACCATTACTGGGCCAGAGCTGGCTCACTTCTGGCATGCCGGTGCCAGTACACAGCCGAGTGAGCCGACACTCAGCCGCAATTGGCCCGATTCCGCTGGCTACCTGGGTTGGGTTAAAATTCTTTAAAAGGCTTATAAACACTGAATTAATACCAACATATGAAATTAAATTAAGAACATGCATCAGAAAAATTGGGAATGTTGGACAATAAATATATAACAGCTTGATTTTGCAGTTTTGTCTAATGTCCGTTAAAGCAAAAGTGTCCAAAAGTGTGAATTATGGGATAACGGACACAGTAATGCATCATGTATTATAAGATCGTCATGTTTGTAGCGTGATCCATTAAAACGTACAAATTTTAATTCAGACCTAGATATTATCACTATTACTCCACTAGGTCTGAAATATATTGTTCGCTTTAAACATAATGAAAAAGCGAACAATTTATATGATTAATAAATGTGTAAAGTTGCATAAAATGGAAATACTCAATAAAGTAGGCTAACTACATTACCTCAGATGGATGAATGTTTGGATTCCACAACTGGTAAAATAAGACATATATAAGACAATGCAAGATTTACTGTAGGACAATTTACTGATGACTTAATTTAAAAAACTGATCTATTGCGCTTCTGATTTGACAGTGAAATTCGCAGATTTTGGGTGCGTAAGATGTGAAGGATTCTATGGTCCAGTTTTTCACCCCATAATGGCGGCCGCGCTACCGGAGCGCCATCTAGTGACTGTTTCCCAAAAAGTATCAAAGTGTCGCCTCTTGGGTTCTGAGCTCTTTGCTTTCGGTCTGGACCTAAAAAAAGGTCAGAGCTGTGTCCGAAACCGCTTCCTGTCCACTATATAGTGCCCTATAGCTATCGGGTGTCGGCCATTTGGTAGTGGTGTCCGAATTCTGAGTGAACGACTTCATTCCCTACATTCGTTCACTACTTTATACTTTATGCAGTGTTACAAGTGTGATTAGTTTCGTACTAAAAGCTTTGAAAATGTTTGCACATTGTGAAGATAACAACTGTAAATAGGGTTAATTTACATTTTTTATTTAGTTTGAATAATGTACGTATTTATTGAGGTACATTTGAAATATATATACCAAGGTAAATTATGTTATACCAAGGTAAATTCCGTGTGTGTGTGTGTGTGTGTGTGTAAGCACACTTATATAAATCTCTTTCTGATTCAGAAATATCAGCCTAAAAATAAACCGACTTTTATTTTGAAATGTCACCTCGCGTGTGCGCGTACACGGAAGTGCCTGTCTGCTCCTGGTGACGGTGGCTTGAAATCTTCATTCGTCTGGGAAACAGAAATGCAGACAGACGTGTTGATCAGAAGATAGCTGATCGATTATTATTATCATTACTGTGTAACCGACAGAAATCAATCATGGCGAGCGGTAAGTTGAGCTGCACTGACTCTCACTCTGACCAGCTGTGCTGTTAACATAAGACTCTATTAAATCACAGCATGTTAGTGTCTCTAATTAATCACAACAACCTGTAATACCATGCAGCTTGTGCTTTATATGACTTAACAAGCCGATGGAGCAGGTGTTAATGGTGTTAAGTGTGCAGTGGTGCTGATGCTGTGTCTTGTGTCTCAGAGTCGGTGAGTGTGATCTTCAAGATCTACTGCCTGACTGTCATGACCCTGATCGCTGCCACATACACTGTGGCCCTCAGATACACCCGGACCGTGTCCTCGGACCTGTACTTCTCCACCACTGCGGTGTGCCTGGCTGAGGTCATCAAGCTGCTGCTGAGTCTGCTGATGCTGGTCAGGTGTGTGTTGACCTCTGACACTGACCGCTGTCTCCTCTGTCTCATGTCTGATCTGATCTGCTGTCTGACGCAGGGAGACCGGAGACCTGGGCCGCTGTTGGACCGCAGTGGTCACTCACATTTTCAGAAGTCCCAAGGAGCTGCTGAAGCTGAGCGTGCCGTCGGTGGTGTACGCCATCCAGAACAACATGGCCTTCGTGGCTTTGAGCAACCTGGACGCTGCTGTCTACCAGGTATTATGAACATCCGTACAGATTCTGTCATCACGTACTTACTGTCATACTATTTCAATAACTACGGTTTATCTGTAAGTCTCACATAACATCATATATCAGTGTGAGGAACACAGACTGAAATTTACGTCGTTATTCCCTGAAAATCGTCCTGTCTGATGAGAGAAATTAAGCTTTTTAAAACTTTGAATCAGTTAAATCAGGTGTTTTGTAAATGATTCACTGTTTCAGAACGCTTCAGGTCAGAACGGCGTAAATTCAACACCTAAACATGCATAAAAACACCTTTTACAAAGCAATTGCAAATGTTTTACTCAAAGTGAAATCCATAAAATGCTATTAACACCATTAATAGCATGCTATAAATACCATTAAATTAGAGCTGCATGATTAATCGTTAAGGGCCAGTTGTTCAAAAAGTTTAATGTGGATCAGAATGGTCTGGATTTGGAAATCCCATGTTTTGCTATCCAGGATCAGGTAATCCATCTTACTTTTGTGCTGGTTTTTCAAAGAAAAATTGGATTGGATCACCATTTTCCAGATTACCAAATCTGGATTACCAGTGCTCTACGGAGCCCCTAAAGGGACATGATGATAGAAAGATTATGGGTTTTGTATTATATATATTTTTTGTTGGATATTTACAGCTGTTTGTGGATTGTTTTATGGCACCAAAATCTTTTTTACTTTACAGTAGGTTACCGAAAGGCTAAATATGTAGGTTAATGTCTACTTCTAATTTATTTAACAGTTAAACTAATCAAGAGCAAAATAAAAAAAATGTGTATGTATATTACATGATATAAATGTTGTATTTTTTGACCAGTTTTAAAGTTTTACTACATTTTCCTCCTGGAATCTACCTTGAAATCCTACCCCCTGTTGGGATCAGGATAATCCTGTTTTTTTGGATCAAAGTTATCCAAATCCTACTGACAAGTTTTGAACAACACAAACTGAAGGATTGATCCAGATTAAAACTAGGATTGGATTTCAGAATCCTTTTTTCCTTTTGAACAACCCATTTTCAAGATTTGATCCAATCCGAAAGCCGGAATCCGATCAGATTACTTTTAAACAACTGGCTCAATAAAATTGCAATGTTATTCCTAAATGACAGTGATTTGGCTCTCTGTCTATTAAAGTTTAGACAAGTACGATCAGAGCGAACTTTCAGATCTGATCCAGAGAGAGCCGTTATCTTCTATAGATATGAAAGAGCTTCACAAACAATTTTTACAACATCACAGTATCATTATTTCTGTCTTGCAATATTTTAAATTACACCGTTACACCAGTAGGTGGCGACAAGTGACTGTTAAAAAAAGTACTTGTCATTGAATCATTCACTCAAGAGATTCGTTGAAAAACATGGACACTGCATCAGAAATGACGTGAGTAGGTACTACATTTGAGTTTAAATTTATTTCATGACCATTGAAAAAGTATGTTCTATATAGTACGAATGCATGTGGTATGAATGAAATCCAAACATACTACATCCGCCATGTTGTTACTGTCACATGACCTACCAGCGCCAGTTGCGTCCCTTCAACTCCATTCACAAAACCTCTTTTTTTGCCTACTGTTTTTCAAATACTATGATTTTGGACATACTACTCTGTTTGCATACTATATAGTAGAGAAGTATTCGATTTCAGATGCAGTGTGATTCGTACAGTAATGAAGCAAGTGAAGTCATTGAATCATTCATTCAACCAATTAAAAAAATTATTAAACTTTTTTTTTTTTTTACACAGACTGCAGCAGTTAACACTTTGTCAGACACTCTAGTAAACTATGTTGCTTTTAGTTGTCTGTTCAGAATCATATGATCTCTGATTGAAACACAAAACATGATTCTCAGTTTATCTAGAATGGTGCAGCTGAACATTAAATATGACGTTTCTGTGTAATATGTATTATTTTCATTAAATTGTAGTGCTTTGGAGAGCTTGGTAAAGCTTGGTTTTTAACTGCAACTCCTCCTTTGTATTATACATGCGCATCATTAAAAATGTCTACAAATGAATTAAACTCATCTGAGAAACACTGGATCATGTTTTCACAGAGATCAGCCACTAGCCATGAAGAACCGTTGAAATTTCCAATTTTCAAAAAACATAAATCTGGTGATTTTGGCAGTTTGATATGTACTCTGAATCACTAGTTCAAAATAAATGCTTCGCAGAGTTTTGAAAGCGTCCATCACTAGCTGAAACTCACATCTAGCCACATTTGCATCATGTTCAGTTCTGTACAGGAGAAGCAGTGGTGTTTTTATGGCATCAATGATGTTGATCCACCTTATTTAATCTGGATGCTGATGTGTGTTGGACGCAGACTCAAACAGTCCTCTCACAGACCGCCTGATACCTATTACACACAAAACTCACTTAATCTTCCAGCAGGCAGCAGCGCACAGGTTTCTATCAGTCTGCCAGGAAACAGAGTTTAGTTCCCAGAATGGTACAAAAAGGGTTTGTATCCAACCCTTTGGCTTATAATAGATGTGTGTGACATCTGAGACTTCACATGCCTAAGTGAATTGTGGTCAGTAACTTTACATGGCAATCAGATGTTGTCTTCTGTCACTTTAAATGCTCGAGCTCTTTAAAGCAAATTCTCGGCTATCGATGTTTTTATCACTCATCAGCCGAAAAAAAAAACACTCTAAAAGTGATTTCAACAAAAGCGCTTCTCTGTGCTGTTTTCATTACAGTTGTGGTGTTTACTCTGCTGTTTATATTTATAATGATTTATCATTATCATTACAATTATCATACTTTGTGTGGACAGGCCTTTATTCTGGTCAAAAACCAAACCACCCTTTTAGACATTAAAGGTGCCCTAGAATCAAAAATTGAATTTACCTTGGCATAGTTGAATAATAAGAGTTCAGTACATGGAAATGAGTCTCAAACTCCATTGTTTCCTCCTTCTTATATAAATCTCATTTGTTTAAAAGACCTCAGACGAACAGGTGAATCTCAACATAACACTGACTGTTACGTAACAGTCGGGATCATTAATATGTACGCCCCCAATATTTGCATATGCCAGCCCATGTTCAAGGCATTACACAAGGGCAGCCAGTATTAACGTCTGGATCTGTGCACAGCTGAATCATCAGACTAGGTAAGCAAGCAAGAACTATTTTTAGTGATATTTGTGAATTGTCTTTCTAAATGTTTCGTTAGCATGTTGCTAATGTACTGTTAAATGTGGTTAAAGTTACCATCGTTTCTTACTGTATTCACGGAGACAAGAGCCATCGCTATTTTCATTTTTAAACACTTGCAGTCTGTATAATTCATAAACACATCTTCATTCTTTATAAATCTCTCCAACAGTGTGTAATGTTAGCTTTAGCCACGGAGCACTATCAAACTCGTTCAGAATCAAATGTAAACATCCAAATAAATACCATACTCACATGATCCAACGCATGAATGCAGTATGCATGACGAACATCTTGTAAAGATCCATTTGAGGGTTATATTAGCTGTGTGAACTTTGTTTATGCACTGTTTTATAGTCCAGAGCTTGGGGGCGGGGAGCGCGAGATTTAAAGGGGCCGCGCGCTGAATCGGTGCATAGTTAATGATGCCCCAAAATAGGCAGTTAAAAAAATTAATTAAAAAAAATCTATGGGGTATTTTGAGCTGAAACTTCACAGACACATTCAGGGGACACCTTAGACTTATATTACATCTTGTGAAAACTGGTTCTAGGGCACCTTTAAAAGACATTTCACTTATTAGACATTTCACCACAATTCACTTATTTCAACATGAAGTTCAGGGGAGTGAATGATACATTATGAACTGCTGTTGTATGGAAGAGAGTGTGAAGATTCTTCAAAAACCACAAGAATTGAAATGTTGCGATCATGAGTAAATAATGTCAGACTCCAAATTGAATTGAAAGTGTTTGTAGTACTCTCAGCTCTGTTTGAAGTCAACATGATGTCAAAACCAGCTGTTTGCTTTTGTATTAGTGATCCTATTCTCATTGTGAACGACTGATCAGTGTCCAAATAAAAAAAACATTTCCTTTCAGCTGACATCATCAGTCCCTCTTATTTGTGAAGCAGCTGTCATATGGAGTCCCGCCCTATACCTGTTTTTCTTGTTGAATGTCCTGTTTGAGTCAAGAAGATGGTTTCATGTTGACGAACACACTTTTCCTCATGAATTATTCCTTTCTGCCAGTTTTACCCCTAGAGAATGAGTGTGTTTTTCATGAATCAGACCTGCTGCTCCAGTCTGTGTCTGTGTGTGTCAGGTGACGTATCAGCTGAAGATCCCCTGTACGGCGCTGTGCATGGTGCTGATGCTGAGCCGCTCTCTGAGCCGTCTGCAGTGGTTCTCGGTCTTCATGCTGTGTGGAGGCGTCACGCTGGTGCAGTGGACCCCGCCGCAGTCCACCAAAGTCCAGGTACGAATCTGCTGTTGCTGATGCTGCCTTCACATGCTATCGGAATTATCATAAATATGATTTTCCTAGTTGAAAATTGTACATGAATGCCAGCTAAAGTCGTATTTACTACTGGGAAGCTCTGAGATAATTTTGATAGGCCTACCTGATTTTCTGAGTTGAGAGGGCCATAAACTTTAAACATGCAGAAGGACGAACGATTGCTGCTAGAGAGCTACAACACCTTGTTTTGTTGTTAAATAAGTGCATATTTACATACACTGAGCGGCCACTGCTCGTTAAGTTATGACATAAAGTATGGGTGCTCGGATAAGGATTTTTGGGGCCGATCACTGGAAGCAGTATTGACCGATACCGATCACGATACCGATCACTGAAATAAATAATACTACATAATAAATTGAAGGCTTCAAATAGACCCACTGGGGTTATTTTAAACCAAGTTTTTAATGTTGTTTATATGTCTATGTGGTGTTTTTAATATGCTTTAAGACAAACCATGTGTAAATTCATCATCAACACCATTGCTGAGTATTTTCTCTTTAAAACTGCAGTGAACTAAAGACTGTTTCAAAAACACGGTTTGAAATCGCTGGTGTCTGTGACATCACAAACTACCTTGTAACCAATCACGTCAGTGTGTGGGTGGGCTTTAGCATATCATTAACCATGACCGATCTGAAGCAGGAGAGTAACATTAGCAACACATTATGACTGTTTGATAACATAGTCAAGCTAAAGGCTAATCTTATTTATTACTGTTGTAATGTGTCCAGCGTTGTAAAAAGCGATACCATTGTGCAGCGTTTACATCAGTAAGTTGACCGAGTGGAGGCGGAGCTAATTTGCATATTCATAAATCCTCGTATACTAAATGAAGCAAGGGTGTAGTTACATTCAAGCTATTTAAAGGCATGAAGAATTCTTTTTCACAGGAAAAACATTTAAATATGTCATTTTGGTGATCAAAGATGAGTTTTAAGGGATACAATTATTGACTACTGGGGGACTTTCTTTACAACAATGTATTTTAAGTATAGAAAATTAAGCAATGAGAAAGAATCATGAATTGACAACTCATTATTTATTTGCAAGCAGCAACAAATACCATTTCCTCTTTTAAAGGTGATTTAGGAACAGCTCAGAGCTGAACAAATGTGTAATAAATAATAAAAATAAAAAACAGAACAGCCTTTATCAACAGAAAATAATCAAATGTAAAACAACACTGCATAGTATTCACTGAATAAATTAAATATAGATTAATCCTACTTAATTTACTATAGAGCAGTGAGTGATTTTCTCTTAGTCTTTTGTTGTTTGATTAACATTAATGACACAGACGGCAGCAGGTTTAGTAGGCTCCTGTCACTTTAAGACCAATCGGATCTATGCTCGTTGATCCCGTTCACTGCTATTATAAAGCTCGGATGCGTCAGGACATTTATTATATAATCACTGATTGTGTTCATCAGAAAGAAGAAAGTCATATACTCCTAGGATGGCTTGAGGATGAGTAAAGCTTGGGCTAATTTTCATTTTAAAATGAACTAATCCTTTAAGTTTGGGCTTTTAGAGAGGAATGAATGCACACCGATGTGAAGGAAAGAAATTAACTAAAATCATTATAGGCCAAAGCATCTTTAACTAAAGTGTTTAATGTGTGGCTCTCTGTGAATCAGGTGGAGCAGAACCCGTTCCTGGGCTTCGTGGCGATTGCCGTCGCGGTCCTCTGCTCCGGGTTTGCAGGTATTGTGTGTTCAGTCGTGTTATTGATGGATTCTCACATTAGGGAGCATTAGTGACTCTCTGTTTTGGATCAGGTGTGTACTTTGAGAAGGTCCTGAAGAGTTCGGACACCTCTCTATGGATCCGAAACATCCAGATGTACCTGTCAGGAATCGTCGTGACCCTCATAGGGGTCTTCATGACAGACGGCGCCCAGGTCTTGGAGAAAGGCTTCTTCTACGGATACACGCCTTGGGTCTGCTTAGTCGTCTGTGAGTAACGCCTTTATTTCTGATGCCTGCAGTCATGTTAGGAAGATACATCTCACTGAGCATGAACGCCCTGCCCATGTAAATTTAAACATATACCGCATGCCTGCGTCATTGAAAATGTAAAGCTCTTGAATGCCATTGATGATGTGGTTTGACTGGTTTCTCGTTTGCTTTCTGCCTGCAGTTCTGGCGAGTGTGGGAGGAATGTACACGTCTGTGGTGGTGAAATACACTGATAACATCATGAAGGGCTTTTCGGCGGCCGCTGCGATCGTGCTGTCCACCGTGGCATCTGTCATCCTCTTCGGCCTGCAGATCAGTGAGTGCATCGTTCAGTCATGACATCACGTGATCAGGAGGCAGTAGACCTGAAGCAGACGTGACTGTGATGCTCAGCAACAGTGTATCTCTGTAGGAACTGAGCCATGAGTCTTTATGAGACACGTCCGCCTGTGTGTTCCTGCAGTCAAGCTGCCGTCAGGTCCTGCAGACTGAGAAATTGCATGAAGAAAGGAAGCTTTTTGGTGCTTAAGTACCAAAATAAAGAGCTAATGATGCGTTTCATCTCGGGCTGCCCCCTAATAATCGACTAAACGTTAGTCAACCAGAATCAAAATTTGATTAGATTAGTCACAGGGAAAAAAAAAAAGGTGATGTCCATGAGAGACAGATGGTTAAAGGATTAGTCCACTTTATCATTTAAAACATGCAAGTAGTAGCAACTTTACATAACATTAACCTAGATAAATGTGCGCTATTTTTAGGCGCATATCCAGGTGTTTGCGCGGAGTGTGAAAGTATTATCACGGTTACTGCAAGACATGGAGGTGCCGGAACGATCACTGGCATTTTTTCAACTTAAAATATTCCATCATTTTTGGTCATACGGATAAGAGTAAGACATCATTCTGAACTGTAAACTGTCTACTTTTATTTGTCTAAACTCACAATAACATGAAAACGGTGTGCTTTTGTAAAATAAAGAAAATATGCAGAATGCGCTTTCTGCCGTCTCTGTCTCTGCGGACTGGAGCGCGTCACAAAAATGAACCAAAACTCAGCGTATACTTTCCTCACAGACATGAGATATATATCTGTGGAATGCTTAAAAATGAATTTTGCTTTTAAATGAACAAATTCAAATCAAAAATAAATACTCTCTATGTAACCCGTATGAAAGGTACATTTCTGTCTATAGGCGTGTTACTGCAGAGACGGCGAGACAGCGTCGTCAACTTCATCTTTGCAGCCGACATGGACTCAGAAAACACTAGTTTATTAATAAATTATTAAAATGTCTGCTTGCTATTTTTTTTCCCTGATACATTAATAATCATTACTTTTAACGGTGTGGCAAGCTTTAGGTATGCGCTTGAGCTTGAAATAGGCATTTATATTACGCCTATATAAATTAAACACTCATTATGGTTTAGTATTCACCTCAGTATAAATGTAAGTAATTAAATTAATATAAATGTGAATAGTTGACAAATGGCTTAAATAAACAGCTACTAGTTGACTAGAAAAATCTTGGGGGCAGCCCTAGTTTCATCTGTATTTGATCTAGTCTCTATAAGGGAAATCTAGTCTCAAAATTGAACAATGCATGAAAAAACAATGTTTTTCCAGTAGTTTCTTACCTTAAAAATATATATAACAGATACAACTTTTGATTTTAATAATGAATTAGTAAATGTTGAAATTAGGGCTGTCAAAAGTTAACATGATAACGCATGCGATTAATTCAAAATCCTTAAAGCGTTTAAATAATTTAAAGCAAATAACGCAAATAAATGAAGGAAGCATGTGAAATTGCATCTTTAAAGGGGACCTATAACACCCCTTTTCACAAGATGTAATATAAGTCTCCCAGAATGTGTCTGTGAAGTTTCAGCTCAAAATCCCCCACAGATCATTTATTATAGCTTGTCAAATTTGCCCCTATTTGGGTGTGAGCAAAAACACGCCGTTTTTGTGTGTGTCCCTTTAAATGCAAATGAGCTGCTGCTCCCGCCCCCTTTCCAGAAGAGGGCGGAGCTTTAACAGCTCAACAACAACAAAGCTGGAGAATCTCATGCAGTTGGGGGTGTGGTTTATGTAAATTTTAGTTAACAAGCAGAACCCTATTGTAAAGTGATGTTTTAGAGGAGCATCATGTCCTGTTGTGCTCATTTACTTTTTTGGTCTTTGCAGCGACGACGTTCATCACGGGAGCCCTGCTGGTGTGTGTGTCCATCTACACGTACGGCCTGCCCAAACAAGACACCAGCAAAGTGCTGAAACCCAGTACAGACAGAGAGGACACACAGAAACTCATCGACGTCTGACACGAGTTCGGAGGGAAAGACAAACTGACACGACGATCAACACACGACTCTAGACGCTGCTGTTCGAGCAGCCGGACATGAACTGAACCCAACAACACTACGTCAGGAAGAGTTTTGATCCGTCTGTGCTGCTGATGAAGGAGGGTGGAGGTGGGGTTATGGGAATGACAGGCCAGATTTGGTTTTATGTGATTGTTTTTTTTCTATCTATATAATATCATTTATACTATTGGACTTGATGGAGATCGTGAGACACTGCCGCAAGTAACGAACACTGAAGCCTAAACCGTAAACTGAATATGGGACAGGTTTTTTCTTTAGATTGCCAATTTAATTTGCTCAAGTGTTTTAATATATTTATGTAAGCTGAACGTAAAAAGGATTCCTACAGGCCGACTTGTTTTAATCTCAGAGCAAAGGCTGAATCCAGTGGTACACCTCATCGTCCAGTGTATGTGATTATGAGGCGCTCTGATGAACTGACGTGTTTCTGCAGACATGATTAAAGTCAAGCTCTCGTACTGTAGTGGGTGTTTACATGCATCGAGCATGCTGAATCCAACACAGATTGATAAAACAGTACTGTTCACGTGTGAACTGTGCAATCCGATTCATATTCTTTTACATGTGCATTGCATGTATTTCGAACAAAACATCATCATAATTGCCGTTCTTGCCTTGATGATTCATCTCATGTTTTCTGCAGGTCTTAATTCACTCTTACACAAATTAAGGCCTTAAAAAGGTCTTTAATCAAAGCAGAAAGTGTCATGACATTAAATGCAAAAAATTAATATCTTCCTCAGTATTTTTGTTCTGTTTTTCGATACACATATTTAAACATCTTTGATACTTCAGATGCAAATGTGAAATTAAGTTTTGAAAAATCAAAACTAGTTTGTACTTCTGTCAATTATGAAATTATGAAAACATCTTTTTGAATTAAGATGATTTCTTCTTGTTTTAATCATAAACTCAATTTATTTTGATCAATTTCACAGACAAAAATGACTTTATATTTTATGTCCAGTAAATGCATCTTGATTTAAGAATCTTTTTATACAGTTGTACTGGAAAACAAGACAGAAATACTGAGGAAGAACATGTTTTTGCAGTGTGATCAGAAGCTACAGTAAAAGAAAGTACCATATTCTAGTGGTTTGGAGCAGAACGATTGAAGCTACATTTGTAAAATGAATTAAAAAGTAATGGATAACTCATTGTGTTTCTCAGACATTTATATTGAGAGAGAGCATATTGAAGTATTGTGTTCACTTTGATTTATTCCTTACATTTTCATTACTTGGTCTTAGATTTACCTGCTGAAAAGCTTGTTTAGATAATATTTAGTGTCCTCCAGTGACCAGTTCGTAATACATACATAAAGATCCACATCACAGTACTGCACAAGTTCATTTTAAAGGGTTAGTTCACCCAAAAAATAAAATTCTGTCATTAATTACTCTCCCTCATGCCGTTCCACACCCGTAAGTCTTTCGTTCATCTTCAGAACACAAATTAAGATATTTTAGTTGAAATCCGATGGCTCAGTGAGGCCTGCATAGCCAGCAATGACATTTCCTCTCTAAAGATCCATTAATGTACTAAAAACATATTTAAATCAGTTCATGTGAGTACAGTGGTTCAATATTAATATTATAAAGCCACGAGAATATTTTTGGTGCGCCAAAAAACTAAATAAATAACGACTTATAAAGTGATGGCCGATTTCAAAACACTGCTTCAGGAAGCTTCGGAGCACAAATGAATTAGTGTGTCGAATCATGATTCAGATCGCGTGACTTTGGCGCTCCGAATCATGATTCGACACACTAATTCATTTGTGCTCCGAAGCTTCCTGAAGCAGTGTTTTGAAATCGGCCATCACTATATAAGTCGTTATTTATTTAGTATTTTTTGGCGCACCAAAAATATTCTCGTGGCTTTATAATATTAATATTGAACCACTGTACTCACATGAACTGATTTAAATATGTTTTTAGTACATTAATGGATCTTGAGAGAGGAAATGTCATTGCTCAGGCCTCACTGAGCCATCGGATTTCATCAAAAATATCTTAATTTGTGTTCTGATGAACGAAGGTCTTACGGGTGGAACGACATGAGGGAGAGTAATTAATGACAGAATTTTAATTTTTGGGTGAACTAACCCTTTAATTCTGATTGAGGAAGGCTTTACATGGCTGTTAAACATGTGATTTAATTGTTTACATAAAGGGCTCAGTGTGGATGGTCCATCAACCTGTTTATTAACAGATTATTTGGTTGCAAGAAAACCTGTTTCTATTTTGTCAGTGGTTTGGAAGTGAAGGTCACTGTGGTGACCTTCATTTTATACAGGCTCAGATGCTACAAAACCAGACGTCCTGTTCTTGTGTAGCGTCATTTAAATATGGGCAATAAATGCATAAAACATCATGGTGTGTGTTAAACAAGAAATGAACAGACGCTAATATAAAAGACTTTTATTATTTAGTGATTAAACAGAAATTCACATTTTATCAACTGGCGTAATACCCAGAATCCTCATCCCATTGGCCAGAACTGACCGGACGGCACTGAACAGACAGAGTCGGGCCTGAGGAAACAAACACACTGTAAGCATCATTTCAGTCTGATGATAAATGCAGCAGGTCAAACGCATGTTTACCTGGGCTGCCGCCGCTGGACTTCCCTTCACGGGCAGCTCTCGATGAGCCGAGGCCACCAGGTGACTGAAAACACAGTGAAACCTCATCAGAACAAACACGTGCCTTCTGTGGGACTCACAAACCAGCAAAACTACACCAGTGGTTTTCAGACTCACCGCTCTGTAAAGCCTCATTCAGACTGTCAATCCAAACCTGTGTTTGTGTATATCAGATTGGATTCTGATCATATTTAGCAAGTGTAAACGGCAATAAAATAACATGAAATGTGAAACGCGGCAGCTACATGCTGTAAATGACAACATCTGTATTGCAAACCCCTTTATGTTGTTGCTTTTGCTGTATACCTACCAACACAACATAATTGCCACAAAACTAATGTATATATTCCAGAAAAAACAAAAAAGAGGCATGGACACAAATCAGATCTGAACAGTTTTGAGACACAATGTAAACAGTCAATCATTTAGATCAGATTCCAGTCGGATACACAGATCAGATTTAGACTGTCAGTGTGAATGTAGCCTAAGAGTATGTTTATTATCCGACAACGATGTATTAAAAACAGAAGTTTTTCTTTTGTGTTTTTCGTGTACAGATGACAAAACGATCTGCGAAAATGAGTAAAAATGCTGTATTCTGCTGCCAGACCAGTAGATGGCGATGTCACATTGTAAAGAAACACTTCACCTACATGCGTATGGCATAATCATTTTCACAAATTTAATGAACTAACTTTAGAATCATTGCTATACTATTATAGTTTTTATATAGTTTTCCTTCTTCGGTTTTCATTTTAATTTTAGTTAAAAGTTTAATAATTTTGATGTGTATTTTTGTTAGGTTTTTAATGTCTATATAGTTATAATTTTTTATTTCAGTTTTAGTTTTAGTTACTCAGTTTATTTTCAAGTTAAGATAAAAAAAGTGAAAATTTTAGATTTTTTTTTTTCAATATCAGGTTACATTGATTTTTTTCGTGTACAGATGACAAAACGATCTGCGAAAATGAGTAAAAACGCTGTATTCTGCTGCCAGACCAGTAGATGGCGATGTCACATTGTAAAGAAACACTTCGCCTATATGCATATGACATAATCGTTTTCACAAATTTACATTTTTGTAGTTTACACAGAGATGATAATAGTATCATTTTCAAAAACGTGCTTTTTCAGGCCCCTAAAATGCCGTTATCGTGTAAATGAACGGCCGCTCAGTCTCTCTAATCTCACACACTCAGGTTCGTTGTCTCTCCTGACGAGCTGATTATCTGAATCAGGTGTTAAACCTGACCTAAACACTGGTTAATGATGCGTTCAAGTCATGTCGGAAAGATCACATTTATGAGTTGAATGGACATGAACATCATCCTGATTTCATTTATTCACAAGATTGATTTTTATTGTCTTTATTGTGTTATTCTTTTTGTTTGAATTATTAGCCATGTTAACAATTAATTATAGTTTATATATATATTTTTCCTTCTTCTGTTTTCATTTTAATTTTAGTTAAAAGTTTAATCACTTTGATGTGTATTTTTGTTAGGTTTTTAATGTCTAAATAGTTATAATTTTTTATTTCAGTTTTAATTTTAGTTAGTTTATTTTAGTACTTCAAGTTAAGCTAAAAAAGTGAAAATTTTAGATTTTTTTTTTTTCAATATCAGGTTACATTGATTTTTTTCGTGTACAGATGACAAAACGATCTGCGAAAATGAGTAAAAACGCTGTATTCTGCTGCCAGACCAGTAGATGGCGATGTCACATTGTAAAGAAACACTTCGCCTATATGCATATGACATAATCGTTTTCACAAATTTACATTTTTGTAGTTTACACAGAGATGATAATAGTATCATTTTCAAAAACGTGCTTTTTCAGGCCCCTAAAATGCCGTTATCGTGTAAATGAACGGCCGCTCAGTCTCTCTAATCTCACACACTCAGGTTCGTTGTCTCTCCTGACGAGCTGATGATCTGAATCAGGTGTTAAACCTGACCTAAACACTGGTTAATGATGCGTTCAAGTCATGTCGGAAAGATCACATTTATGAGTTGAATGGACATGAACATCATCCTGATTTCATTTATTCACAAGATTGATTTTTATTGTCTTTATTGTGTTATTCTTTTTGTTTGAATTATTAGCCATGTTAACAATTAATTATAGTTTATATATATATTTTTCCTTCTTCTGTTTTCATTTTAATTTTAGTTAAAAGTTTAATCACTTTGATGTGTATTTTTGTTAGGTTTTTAATGTCTAAATAGTTATAATTTTTTATTTCAGTTTTAATTTTAGTTAGTTTATTTTAGTACTTCAAGTTAAGCTAAAAAAGTGAAAATTTTAGATTTTTTTTTTTTCAATATCAGGTTACATTGATTTTTTCGTGTACAGATGGCAAAACGATCTGCGAAAATGACTAAAAACGCTGTATTCTGCTGCCAGACCAGTAGATGGCGATGTCACGTTGTAAAGAAACACTACGCCTATATGCGTATGACAATCGTTTTCACAAATTTACATTTTTGTAGTTTACACAGAGTTGATAACAGTATCGTTTTCAAAAACGTGCTTTTTTTAGGCTCCTAAAATGCCGTTATCATGTAAATGAATGGCCAAAACGCATAAAAACTTCAGTTTTTAGTTGAAAATGGTGTCTTGTAAATGAACGATCGCTCAGTCTCTCTAATCTCACACACTCGGGTTCACTGTCTCTCCTGACGAGTGTTAAACATGACCTAATTATGGGTTAATAGTGCGTTCAAGTCATGTCTGAAAGATCACATTTATGAGTTGAATGAACATCATTCTGCTACACACTCAATAGTATCTACTTTATGGTGTGGTGTGTACGTGATGTTAGGATGTTAATGTGTACCTGAGAGTCATGAGGAAGTTGACCAGGTGTCTGGGCTGCAGGTCATTCGCCGACTGAAGAAGAACTTCATCATATCTGCAAACAGTCAGACGTCACTGTGGTACAATTACACAAAGTCTCCATTTACAAATGATTATTTGGAATAAATAAACTGTCAGCATTAAAGTCACCATGAAATCAAACAAACAATTCTTATTTTTTAAGGAAAGAAATGTGACCAGGAACTACTTCATAGCTGTGTTTACTGGAAATAACTGCACATAACTCCTGACAGCATGTGATCCAGTGTTGTGTCATTCATTATTTCATCATTTACATGAAGTGAACTGAACAGATGAGATTTAAAACACATAGTTTCCATAACAATACAATACAGTATTCATCTGGGTGGGGCGTCACTGATGTCGTCGGACCAGCTTCACTGATGTCATGCATGTGAGGTATGCGTGATGAAGGTGACGCTCACCTGAGCAGGTGCTGGAGAACTGAAACACTTCTGCTGTCCGTGAGAGGAGAGACGTCACGGCAAGAGTACGACTCACTCGCGTGTCTCCTCAGCAAACTGTGGATTAGGTTATAGTATTCATAACTAGCTGTATGTAAACCAACAGTCCATAGTCCATGCATGCACTGTCTACTATATAGGTAGGTGTGTGTGTGTGTGTGTACCTGCAGAGTCGGGCGTGTGTGTACTGCAGAAACACACCCGTGTCCCCTTGAGACTGCAAGACTTTGTCCCAATCGAATTTATAGTCTGATATCAGAGGCCCTTTGAAGTCCTGACAAACACATTAGATAAACATCAGCACACACACCGACCGCATGACGCTATATGACACACACATAGCCTGAATACGACAATATGAATTCAAGCCTGCCGGGGCAGATAAACACAATAAAACACACCCTTCAGATGTGAAATGCAGTCAGTCAGGCTTGTGTTCAGAGGAACCACTCGAGTGTGTGTGTGTGTGTGTGTGTGTGTGTGTGTACCTGTATGATTAAAGCGCTGATCCCCACCCTCTCGGCCGTCAGCTCCGGCTCCTCCAGCACTTTTGAAGCTACACAACATACAAAAAGAGCCTCAGTTCAACTAAACTAGTTAGTCGTGCCAGAAGACAGCTGTGAATAAAAGAGAGGTTGAGAGATTGTGTGTTTTGCTTTGATTTTTTTCGTTTGAAGCTGATTTCACTGATTCATAAGACAGATTTTTATTGTCTTTATTGTGTTATTAGCCATGTTTAGCACTTCGGGACAACTGTGTGGAATTTAAAAGAATTAATTAATTAACTTTAGAATCATTGTTATGCTTTTATAGTTTTTAATGTAGTAACTGATTTTAATGAAGTTACCGATCCTTCAATACATTTTCTTGTAGTTCACGGCACTAACGTGTTAAAAAACATTTAACAATAAAATTTAACAATGAAATATATATATTTTTTCATTTTAAAATGTTAGTGTTTTGCTGTGTATTTTTGTCTTTTTTTTTTGTAAATGTCTATATAGTTTTGTTTTTTTGTTTTTTCAGTTTTAGTTATTTTAGTACTTGAAGTTAAGATGAACAATTTTTTTTATTTATTTATTTTTCATTCCAGGTTACATTTATTTATTTCAAGTAATGATTTTTTTGTTTTAATTTTAGTTAAGATAACGCTACCGTTCAAAAGTTTGGGATCTGTAACATTTTTAATGTTTTATAAAGAAGTTTTGTCTGCTCACCAAGGCTGCATTTATTTAATTAAAAATACAGTAAAATCAGTAATATTGTGAAATATTATTACAATTTAAAATAACTGTTTTCTATTTGAAAATATTTGAAAGTGTAATTTATTCCTGTGATCAAAGCTGAATTTTCAGCATCATTACTCCAGTCTTCAGTGTCACATGATCCTTCAGAAATCATTCTAATATGCTGATCTGCTGCTCAAGAAACATTTAATGTGTACAATTGTACAAAATATTTGTGTACAATATTTTTTTTCAGGATTCTTTGATGAACATAAAGTTCAAAAGAACAGCATGTATTTGAAATATAAGCTTTTGTTACATTTTAAATGTCTTTACTGTCACTTTTGATCGATTTAATGCATCCTTTCTGAAAAAAAAAAAATAAATAAATTTCTCTAAATTCTTCTTTAAAAAAAAAAAAATTCTTACTGACCCCAAAATTTTGAATGGTAGTGTATAATGTTACAAAAGCTTTGTATTTCAGATAAATGCTGTTCTTTTGAACTTTCTATTCATCAAAGAATCAAGAAAAAAAAAGTACACAACATTTTCAACATTGATAATAATCATAAATGTTTCTTGAGCAGCAAATCATCATATTAAAATGATTTCTGAAGGATCATGTGATAATTGAAGACTGGAGTAATGATGCTGAAAATTCAGCTTTTCCAACACAGAAATAAATTACATTTTATATTATATTTCAATAGAAAATATTTATTTTAAATTGTAATAATATTTCACAATATCACTGTTTTTACTGTTTTTTAATTAAATAAATGCAATCTTGGTGAGCAGACAAAGCTTCTTTTAAAAATATTAAAAATCTTACCGATCCCAAACTTTTGAACGGTAGTGTATATATAATTTTTTTTGGTTTTCATTTTAAAATTTGTCTATATACTAATTATTTCATTTAGTTTTAGTTATTTTAGAACTTCAAGTTAAACAAAACATTTTTTATTTTAAAAAAAATATTTTTTTTGTTTGTTTTAATTTTAGTGTAGTTAACGATAATAGCACTGGTCTGACAGGTTTTTTTTTTTTGCTCAGCTAGTGAAGAAACTCTTGTCATTATTACTGTACAAAGTAAAAAGTGTACTGTACACTTATAACACTATACTTTGTGTTTCATTAGCTTGCTATTAAATGACAGTAAACTAGTTAACACTGCTGAGAGAGTTTCTGACACAACGGCTGAGGGAGTGACGCCAAATTTGACATCTTTCTCTCCAACATAATCTTTTATAAAATCATAGAAACACTATCATAAAATTATCATCTTATTTTGCTACTGCAGGTAATGAGAATGCAATTATATTATATTTTTTGTAGTTTACACAACTATAAAGACTTCTGCTTCTGAGAACCCCGCAAAAGGGTCCATTAGAAATCACACATTAATTCACAGTGTCTCCCACAACAACAAAAACAAACAGCCGTCATCTGATTGTTCCAGAGCATGTGTGCAGAAGCTATAAACAGGAGTAGCTCTAGAATGAGGGTATGATGCAGATCATCAGTGCTCTTGATATGGTGGTCAGACTGAGCGAGTCTCACTTCTGGACTGTCTCATGTTGTTGATCATCCGGCTCCGCGCCTCCTCCAGCACATCCTCCAGGAACACCACCTCCCCGCGGCGTGTGCTCATGCCCTGCACCAACCCGAACGCCACATGATGACACCTGCCACACACACACAAAGTCACATTAAAGTCCTTTTAAAGGTGCCCTAGAACCAGTTTTCACAAGATGTAATATAAGTCTAAGGTGTCCCCTGAATGTGTCTGTGAAGTTTCAGCTCAAAATACCCCATAGATTTTTTTTTAATTAATTTTTTTAACTGCCTATTTTGGGGCATCATTAACTATGCACAGATTCAGGCTGCGGCCCCTTTAAATCTCTCTCTCCCTGCCCCCCGAGCTCTGGACTATAATACATTGCATAAACAAAGTTCACACAGCTAATATAACCCTCAAAATGGATCTTTACAAAATGCTCGTCATGCATACTGCATGCATGTGTCGGATCACGTGAGTATAGTATTTATTTGGATGTTTACATTTGATTTTGAATGAGTTTGATGGTGCTCCGTGGCTAAAGCTAACATTACACACTGTTGGAGAGATTTATAAAGAATGAAGTTGTGTTTATGAATTATACAGACTGCAAGTGTTTAAAAATGAAAATTACTTTAACCACATTTAACAGTACATTAGCAACATGCTAACGAAACATTTATAAAGACAATTTACAAATATCACTAAAAATATCATGATATCATGGATCGTGTCAGTTATTATTGCTCCATCTGCCATTTTTCACTATTGTTCTTGCTTGCTTACCTAGTCTGATGATTCAGCTGTGCACAGATCCAGACATTAATACTGCCTTGTCTAATGCCCTTGAACATGAGCTGGCATATGCAAATATTGGGGGCGTACATATTAATGATCCTGACTGTTACGTAACAGTCGGTGTTATGTTGAGATTCGCCTGTTCTTCAGAGGTCTTTTAAACAAATGAGATTTATATAAGAAGGAGGAAACAATGGAGTTTGAAACTCAGTGTATGTCATTTCCATGTACTGAACTCTTGTTATTCAACTATGCCAAGATAAATTCAATTTTTGATTCTAGGGCACCTTTAAGGCAAGTCATTTGACTCAGCAGCCATATTTGAAATGTGTCTCGGGCAGCTGTTTCAGTCATGCAAGTGCAGCTCCTTTCATCTCTTTGAATGAGGAAACATCAAATTCTCCAAAGCTGTTCATCAAGTTTACGATTAAGTTTCATATTTCAACATGTTAGTCCCGTGACCTACAAGAAAATGTATTGAAGGATCGGTAGTTTTACAATAAGGTCTTATTTACTAACATTAGTTACTGCATTAACTAACATGAAATAACAATAAGCAATATATTCTGTAACACTTTATTTACATGCACTTACTATAGTAACAACAGTAAATTATGCATAATTACAAGTAACTAACCCTAAACCAAACCCTATCTGTAACTCTATAGTAAGTACATGTAGTTAATTAATAGTACTCAGTACTTATTTGAGTAATTACAATGTAACTACGGCATTGTGAAATAAAGTGTAACCTTATATTCTTACAGCTTTTATTAACATTTCTTCAAGGTAGGGTAGGCAATGTTTTTCATAAAAACTTCTTATTTTCCTGGTTGAAACTCTCCAGTAAAACAAAAGGGCATCTTAGGAACTGCACTCCGGTTCAAACCTGACCTCTCAGGTAGGTCCTTTACACCATGTTTACACCGGACGCGAGCAGCACGATGCAACGCAACAAAAGACAATAGAACCCATTATAATCAGTGACGTTGTCTACGTAAACTGATGCCTCATTTTATTTATGACATACTGACACGAAGGACAAATGCTTTGCAATGGGCGCTTGTAGACACAGTGTTAGGGTGTTGTGGAGGTGAGGTGTCTAAGTCGCAACATCTAGCTACTGGGGTACCTCAGGGCTCAGTGCTTGGACCGCTTCTCTTCTCCATCTACATGTCATCACTAGGATCTGTCATTCAGAAACATGGATTTTCCTGTCACTGCTATCCTGATGACACTCAACTCTACCTCCTATTCCAACCAGATGATCCGACAGCAGTTCCTCGCATCTCAGCCTGCCTGACAGACATTTCTGACTGGATGAAGGACCACCACCTTCAACTCAATCCTGTGAAGACAGAACTGCTTGTGGTCTCAGCTAAAGCACTGATGTTTGCCTACAGAACAATGTCTCTGCACCCCTACACCTAAATTCACTACTTCAGACCTAAGTGCTCTCGAGTGCAAGTGAACGGCTCCTTGTGGTGCCATTATCCCAAAGAGGCACTTTCACTGACCTTTACCTTGACCGTTCCAACCCGAGGAGCTGAATAATGTAAATTATGAGATGGCAACCTGTGACGTTCTACTCTGAGAGGTTCACATCCTCAGATTCAGATTTATGCATTTCTATGGCAACACTTATCAACGCCGAAATGAATCTGCAGCAGTCAGGTGGTACAAGTCAGAGCTCTTTAAGTTGTTTACATTCATTATTATTGTAATGTTATGTGCTTTCAGACATGAGGTAATTTAAAGCCGTTTCTCTTGACGGGAGGGTCAAGAGGGAGCTAGCCTCTCCGAAAATTACCTACCCTACCTTTAATGTTAGTTAATAAAAATGTTCATGTTACTTCACAGTGCATTAACTAAACAGATACAAGTTTTGATCTTAATGTATTATTAAATGTTGAAATTTAGATAAACAAAGGCTAATAAATGCTGTAAAAATATATTGCTCATTGTTAGTTCTTGTCAATGTAGCTAACTAATTTTAACAAATTAAACCTTAGAAAGAATCTAAGGACCTGTTTCAGAAGCAACCATATGAAAATGTGTAAATATATTGATCTTTACTTTATGTTTTCTTAAGGTGTCAGATCTCAGAACAGCACGAGATGAGCAGATAACCAGTGTTTCAAGTTCTTTCAAAAAAGCAAAAGAAGACATCTAACACACATAACACTGTGAGGTGTTTAGTTAGTAGGTGTGTCAAATGAGAGAATTACTACTTTTTACAGCCAAAGGTTTTGTCAAGGTATGCTTTGTCAAGGTATATTTTGACAAGGCGTGTCTCTGTCCTGAAGGGGAAGGTACCACTGGATCAGTGTTTGAGCAGCAATAATGATGTTTATGGAGTCAGACAGCTGACGAGTCATTGAAGAACGCCATATGACACGCTATACTATTAAAGCATGAAGTAAAGACACCACAGGTGATCGAGATAAAAATAATAGTTAATAGATGTCATCATACTTCCCCTGTTCACTGATTACATTAAGAATTGCTAACATTTTTCATATTACAAGTTCTGCAATGTTATGTTAAAATATGTAAATGAGGCACAATCTAATTAAATATGCACATCTGGTAGGTTGGGACGGAGTGAGTGTGTTTGAGTATGTGCCTGTGTGAGTGTGTGTGTGTGTGTGTGTGTGTGTACCTCTCTGCCCACTCGTGTCCCATGGCTGACAGGATGTGAAAGAGCTGCTGGAAGTGGACGGACTGACTCTTATCTGTCTTAAAAAGGGAACGAGGAGCAGATGCAGAAGGTGAAGGAGTCACATGATTCAGCGGTGATTTCAAACCATGACTGTTCTTACCACATAGATCATCTCATCAAAGCCAAACCTCTGCTTCCTGTCCAGCGCTGCTGCAATGTCTCTGAAAGCACACAGAAGTGCCGCTTTAAACTCAACATGTGTGTGTGTGTGTGTGTGTGTGTGTGTGTGTGTGTGTGTGTGTGTGACACACCTGGTGATGTACAGGGACGTCCCATCACTGCGCACTAATGTGGCGTACGACGACATATCACCCATCGCAGACAGATCCACCACACCTGTGCCCTTCCTGTTCAACAACCAATCACAGTCAGTCACCGCAAACCATCACATACATTTAAAAAACATCAAATTTAATTAAATATTAAGTTTATTTATAAACTAAATTTAAGATTTATGTATTTGAATTGAATATCATCAATTTGGATCAGTTATGTAAACATAAATATACATAAATTATGTATTTGCTAATTTGCATATTCATAGTTCTGCGTATACTAAATGAGGCAAGGGTGTAGAGTTACAGTCAAGCTATTTTAAGGCATGAAGAAATTATTTTCACAGGAAAAAAACATTTAAATATATTATTTTGATTATCAAAGATTAGTTTTAAGGGATAAAAATATTGACTGCAGATGAGCTTTAAATACACAACCAGCTTTATATATTTATCATCAGAAAATCCAATTTGTTTCAATGTCATACATTTGACTGTTCCACAGTCAGTCATTTTAACCATGTTCATACTTTTTAACTGAACGAATGCAATTGTTTTCACAATGAACAGATTTATGGTGATTCTAAGCAATTTGAATAAACAGATTTTGAAAACATGATTTAAATAAAATCAAATTGATGCAAATAAACTATGCAAAGTTTTTCGAGTGCAGAAATCTGACCTGTTTCATTTATGTATGACTGACAAATATGCATAAGATTAAGTTTATCCATAGTTTGTTAAAAGTGAAAATGTATGTGATTCAAACACATAAATCTTTCATTTAGGCAGGAAAAGCTCTGCTCTGCAGGAGAGGAGCGGCTGTACTCAGTGGTCTTCAGCAGGCGTTTGGTCTTCAGCTCTTCCAGCACATTCTGGGTCTGACCGTCATGAAACGACTCTCCAGAGTAATGGTCAAAGTCAACGCCTAAACGCTGAGAGACGACAAACACCGTCATTTTTCACCATCAAGTTCAGCATACAATACTACAGGCTCTACACAAACCCTATTCTTCTTCTCTAGATGCTGCTCTCTTTATTTACTTGACAGAAAACAACCTGTTGATTAAATCTTTCAGTGCTCAACAGATTAAATTAAAACAACATAACTAACGTTTTAGTGTGGCATGACAGATCACTCTGTTCAGTGCACTTCTTTCTACTTAACCTCTTAATAACTTAATGTATGTTTGAATACATGTTATAATAAAATGTTTATATGGCAGCCACTGTTTAAATGTTTATTTATTTATTTTCAACAACAAATTGGAGTAGATTATACATGTGGGTTCATGAAAACTGCTTTATGTGCAACTCGAGTGTTTGCGACTGGCGTCCCTGTACAGTTTACAGCTTCCCTTGAGAGAGATTTTTCATTTGCTTAGGAAAAATTGACATGATGTATCTAAAATATGTTTAAATGAATCAATATCAAATATCCAATCAAATGCTTACTAGAATTGGAAACTGCTTGAAATGTGAAAAAAACCTAAATGGAAATGCTTGAAATGTGAATAAACTGAAAATGATATTACACATGATATTACCTGATAGATGCGTTTGTATTCGTCGACAGTGATCTCTCGAAACTGTCTCCACAGCTCCAGGGCCTGATCCTCCCGCTGAACCAGACGCCTGTAAAACTCTGCAGCGGCCGAACGCACGCTCTCGTCACTCTCGACCTCACGGTTCACCTGGACGTACACCTGCAGCCCCAGTGAAAACAAATCAACTAGTGACAATGAGAGTAAATGAAACACACAGACGTCTCTGTAAGGACGGACCTCAAACAGGTGCTCCAGCGGCCGCGTCTTCAGCTTCTCCTGAGAGCCGAAGCGCTCAAAACCAGCTCCCAACAGACCTGCGAACACCAGTGACCGACTCAAACCAGCTGACACATAACCTCAGGTGTAGGAAAGTGTTTTTAAAGTGCCCTTATTATCATTTTATTCCACTTACTGACTTCTCCAGGTTAATAATGTTCACTCACCAAACTGCATTCCCCAGTCGCCCAAATAATTGACTCGAATAACATCTTTCCCCAAGGCCTTCTTTAGATTGGCAATGAAGTTTCCTACAAAAAAAGCAAATAATTTAACCTGAAAATATCTGTTTTGTGAAGAAACACTGGTTTCAAACATCAAGCTAAGATGATCTTGTGTTCAAGTGCTCCATCTGCTGGTGACAGAGAGAACTAGTTTAACAGGAACTTTCTGCATTTGACATTTCATTTATCAGAGTAAAGATGATCTCACCGATTATAGTGGAGCGAAGATGTCCGGCATGAAATTTCTTAGCGATGTTTGGAGAGCTGTGAGAGAAGAGAGTTGAGTGGGTACCGCTGCAGAGACAACTAAACGAACGGCTTGAGTGTTACCCGACCTGAACTCCACAAGCGTCCGGCCGCCCTGAAGATGGCGCAGAAGGTCGCTCTTCACGCCAAACCCGTCGGGCTCTGAGTGCAGCTGCTCTAAGAGCTTCTGTGACACACATCAGACATGAGATATTAAAGTCACACTGAAACTGAAGCAGGGTGTTTTCTTCTGCACTGTGACATGCATCCGAGTGAAACAGATTATCGAAAAATAAAAATAAAAGGCAGGGCTTGGTTCTATGCATCGGTTGTTGATTGGATGTCGAGATATTTTTGATAAAATCTGATGGCTCAAAAATATCTTAATTTGTGTTCTGAAGATGAACGAAGGTTTGGAACGACATGAGGGTGAGGAATTCATTTTCATTTTTGGGTGAACTAACCCTTTAATCAGACTAAAAGACTGTCTGTTGTTTCACTGGAAGATCCAGTTATTACAATTTGATTAAACATTTTGAAATCAAAACATTATTAAAAAATTAAACATGCACAGATGAATTTCTCACAGTAAGATCTATAATATATGGAAGCTTGTTTCTGCCAAAAAATCTTAAAATTGTGATTTTTACCTTGCAATTCAGAATTATTTCTCAGAATTGCGAGATATAAACTCACAAATACATGAAAATGTAAAAAAATTTTGCAATTATGTTTTTTTATTCTCTGGCGAATAAAGCAAGCTTTCATAATAATATGCATTTAGAAAATAGATAAAATGAATCTTCATTTCATGCTGAATTTAAAGGCAATTATTACTATTATGCCATATCCCTACATGTAGCTATGGCCTGTCACGATCATGAATTTTGTGCTCTTAGAAATAATTGCATTTAATTTAATTCTGTTTTGTATGTCAATTTCAGTGTATTTTTTTTTAAGTTGGAATTGCATATAATATAATAATAAATTATAACAAAATAGGTCCATATGATTAATGATGTTATAATATAATATAATATAATATAATATATACAGTCCAGTCCAAAAGTTTGGAACCACTAAGATTTTTAATGTTTTTAAAAGAAGTTTCGTCTGCTCACCAAGGCTACATTTATTTAATTAAAAATACAGTAAAAACAGTAATATTGTGAAATATTATTACAATTTAAAATAACTTTGTACTATTTAAATATATTTGACAAAGTAATTTATTCCTGTGATCAAAGCTGAATTTTCAGCATCATTACTCCAGTCTTCAGTGTCACATGATCCTTCAGAAATCATTCTAATATGCTGATTTGCTGCTCAAGAAACATTTATGATTATTTTCAATGTTGAAAACAGTTGTGTACTTTTTTTTTCAGGATTCCTTGATGAATAGAAAGTTCAAAAGAACAGCATTTATCTGAAATACAAAGCTTCTGTAGCATTATACACTACCGTTCAAATGTTTGGGGTCAGTAAGAATTTTTATTTTTATTTTTTTGAAAAGAAATTAAAGAAATGAATACTTTTATTCAGCAAGGATGCATTAAATCAATCAAAAGTGGCAGTAAAGACATTTATAATGTTACAAAAGATTAGATTTCAAATACATGCTGTTCTTTTGAACTTTCTATTCATCAAATAATCCTGAAAAAAAATATTGTACACAAATATTTTGTACAATTGTACACATTAAATGTTTCTTGAGCAGCAGATTAGAATGATTTCTGAAGGATCATGTGACACTGAAGACTGGAGTAATGATGCTGAAAATTCAGCTTTGATCACAGGAATAAATTACTTTGTCAAATATATTTAAATAGTACAAAGTTATTTTAAATTGTAATAATATTTCACAATATTACTGTTTTTACTGTATTTTTAATTAAATAAATGTAGCCTTGGTGAGCAGACGAAACTTCTTTTAAAAACATTAAAAATCTTAGTGGTTCCAAACTTTTGGACTGTACTGTATATCTGATTAAATCCTCAAAGCTTCATTTCTTATGAAGGAAAACCTTTGACTATCTTTATGTATTTTCAACTGTGTTTTTTATATTCTTTGGCAAAATGTGAAATTTAAACTGCACAATTATTGCCGTTCTCTCAAATAACTGTGATTAGATTGAAAATCTATGATCAATTAATCAATAATCGCGACAGGCCAACATATAGCATTGACTTTCAAGCTGACAAAGCACAAAACAATAAAATGATAAGTTATGTACATCAGCAATGATTGGGGAGGATTATAATGTAATTACAGAGTTATGTTTATGATGTTTGTTTCCTCATGTCTGTGAGTAGCGTCTGTTCACCTGCGCCAGGATCAGTCTGTTCAATCTGAAGTGAATCACTCCTCGACCAGCGACGACCTCTTCCACGACAGCGTCACGTTTGATCTAGAGCGGAGAACAGACACAAGATCGCTCCAGAACATGAGCATATATAAAAACATTCATATCATAGGAAAAGAGGAGTCATCGTAGTCTTCCCAAGAACAGACTCACTCCTGTCTACATATCAATCCTTCCCGAGCATCTGCTCACCTGATTGGCCAGCGCTTGTGTTTGGGTCTGCAGGTCTCCATCAGGAGGAACAGCTCCTCTCTGCAGCAGACTGTTGACCGACACACGCAGGTCAGAGGTCGTCCTGAGGTCACAAACACTGCATCAGTGCATCAGACAGACCTGATCAGACACCACAGCTGGAGCTGATGAAGTGACTTCATACTGACTCTCTTAAAGGTGATATATGAGGGTGTCTTTAGACTTATTTTTGTCTTATGGATATAAAACTTCTATGAATGACTTCTAAGAATTCTATCCTGAACAACATTTATTGAAGAAAGACTTGGCTGTTGCCCTACAGATTTAGCATTTTAATTAATGCAAGATGAGTTATTATTAGCTTATTTCTTAAATAGAAAATGAGTTTATGGGTTTATAGGGTGTGTGAATATTCGCTCTTACTGTTTCTTCGACACTGGCACAGCAGAGATCAGGGGTATTAAAGCATCTTCAGACACTCCGACCACCTTTGAAAGCTGCAACACAAGTCAAATGAGATGCTGCGCGACTTTTATTAATGTTACAGTGTATCATGAGGTGAATCAGACGCGCGCTGCGCGTACCTGCAGCGCAACACTCCTCCTGAAGAAGCACGCCATGTGCGCGCGCGATATTCACATTAAACTACATCAGGAATGAAACAACAGTGAATGAAAATGAAGTGTCATTGATCAGTATCCGCGTGCTCTTACTGTGAGGACAGAAGTTTGAGCATCCTGAAGTCAGCTACTGTCATTCCTGTGCCTGTTTTCAAAATAAAAGTCATCAGTACTTCTGTTTTCACAGCTGATTATTAGAGGAGTTTTTTGTGGTTATAGTCCTGTCCCGATGTAATTTCCACCAGATTATGTACTGTTTAATAGCATTTTGTTGTGATGAAATAAAATTAAATTTTAATACAAAATTTAAATTTAATACATGCAATACAAAATGTATAACTCCTTTGTATTGCTATAGCTAATTTAAGTATGTCTGAGTTGTGAGGCTATAAAGTTGTGAAGGTAGCAATGGATCATGCTTTACAGTCCTCCATCTTCTTGACTCCTTCTCTTTGCCAGCAGAGATTCCAGGCCGGATGAAGCCTCTTCCCAGTCTAGCGTTTTTCAGGATGAGGATCAAGTGGAGTGAATGGAATGATGGAGGAGCCTCTACTGTGCTGGAAAGCTAAAGACACAGTCGGATGTGAACGCTGGGATGATCATATGCTGTTGGCTCCTTCAAAGCTGGAAAACAAGTCAAAGTAAAGACAAGGCAGTGAAGAATCCCTCATCCGGCATCTGACCCCGAACTGGCAAAGATGGACCCCGAATGTTTTGTTGACCTTGAACTTGTCCTAACTGAAAGAAAACAAGTTGATAAAAAGATTGAATCCAAAATTTGGTAATAAATAGCATTAAAAGAGATTTATAAGAATTTTTTGCAGCCATTTTTGACATAATCATAAGTGTAAAGGCCCATTCACACCAAGAACCATAATTATACAGATACATATATTAGTATATATATATATATATATATATATATTAGCATGCTGTTTTGTCATCTGTCACTTTAAATGCTCTTTAAAGCAAGCTTGATTGGCTGTCAATTTTTTTATCATTCATCAGCTGGAAAAAATCCCTCTGAAAGTAATTCCCAATAATATCCTGTGTGCCGTTATCATTATAATTGTGCTATTCTATATTTTTATAACTTTATTTCCGCACCAGAAATGTTTCTAAAACGTACAAACACTTTAAATACAGTACCGACCAAAAGTTTGGACATTATTTTTAATGTTTTTGAAAGAGTCTCTTCTGCTCGTCAAGCCTGTATTTTTTTAAAAAAAACAGTAACATTGACAAATATTATTAGAGTTTAAAATATCTGTTTTCTATGTGAATATAAAGTGTAATTTATTCCTGAATTTTCAGCATCATTACTCCAGTCTTCAGTGTCACATGATCCTTCAGAAATCATTCTAATATGATGATTTATTAATATACTGATTTGATACTCAGTTATTATCAGTGTTGGAAAAATTTGTGCTGCTTAATATTTGGAATCTGTGATACTTTTATCAGGATTCATTGATTAATAAAAAGTTAAAATAACAGCATTTATTCAAAATAGAAATATTTTCTAACAATATAATCTTTATTATAACTTATCAATTTAACACATCCTTGTTGAAAAAAGTACTAATTTCTTTTAAAAACAGAAAAAATACTGACCCCAAACTTTTGAACAGTAGAGTATATTGTTACAAAATGTTTATTTTAAACTTTTTATTCATCAAAGAATGAAGAAAAAAGTATCATAGATTATCAAAAATTTTCAACATTGATAATTCATGCTGATGAAAATTCATCTTTGCATCACATAAGTTATATTGTAAAGTATATTAGAAAACCATTATTTTTAAATTGTAATATTTCACAATATTCCTGTTTTCATCAAATAAATGCAGGCTTGAAAAGCATAAGAGATTCTTTCAAAAACATAAAAAATAGTAATGTCCAAACTTTTGACCGGTACTGTAGGTGTGTGAACATAACATCTAATTCGATTCAGGTTTATTTGTACAGCGCTTTTACAAAGCAGTTTGACAGAAAATGCTTGTTTAATGGAAGTATTTAGGAAGAATTCCGTTATGTTTTTATCAGCAAATCAGATTTTCTGCTCTCTGCCTGTCAATCATTTTGCTGGCATGCCTTTTGAGGGCGGAGTTTCAGCAAAGGAGGCGGGTCTTAGTTGGCAAAAGAGCTGAATTACAGAAAAAACTAGAAAAAAAACAGTCTTTTGATTCTAGAGCACTCATACAAGATCTGAGGGAGCGATCATCACTTCAAACATGATGAAGAATCTGAGTGTCTCAACAGCAAGCAGTGATTAAATGTGCTACTTTAGTCTCAATTTAGTCTCAGTTGACACTGTTAAGTGTTCAAGACCTTAAATTTTTGTTTAGACTCCTAAGTTCACGTGTACTTAATTTTTGTTTAAGTACACATGAACTTAGGAGTCTTGTACACGAACAATAGCAAGAAGGAACACTAGTTATGTAAACATTTTTATTTGTGTATACTTTTCCCAACATAAAGTCATTTGAACTACAGGAGCAGTAAAACCATAATGCAGAGGAAAGGGGCAAAAAAAAAAAAAAAACAGAAAGAAATAAAAAATTAAAATAAATACAAAGCATGAAAACAGACTAATCAAAATAAATGCTGTATTCGATTTGTACAGGAAAACTCCAGATGAAAGCCAGGATGTATTTACACAAAGCTATGAACAGCAGTCTCCGAGATACACCCTCCCAAAGTTTATTTCACACAGTCTCACATTTATCATCATTTGCAATGAATAAAAAGGCATTTTACAAAATCAAACAAAAAAAATGAGGATGAAATGACAGGTGACTGTATAAAAGGCATCGTCAAAGCCTAATAAATATCCAGGGTTCAGTAAGAGAGACACAAGAGCCACTGATTTGAATAATAGTTGCAAAGGTCCATATATGGGCGTTGACGACGGCAGGAAGCACTCAGCTGCTGCAGAGAGAGAGAGTGGTTACGCACTGACAGAAGCCTGACACATACTCTGTGCCCAGCGGGGGAAAAGATGCGATTGGCACTGCTGGAGATCCAGCCGGAGCCGGTCTGAGTGTCAGGAGCTCACACAGGCAGAGATCCACTGGACACGGCACCAACCACAGGACACGAGGACGCCCGACAGCACGGCCACTCAGGACACATCTGCACAACGACAACATCAGCATCAGCATGTGAGGCAGACAGAGAGAGAACAAGCGTCTGAATGAGACGAGAGAGGACACTTACAGCTGGCAGGCTGCTCTCCAAACCGCCTCATCAGCTGGTCATGGGTGAACTTCACGAAAGCATCGTACTGTTCTGGAAAGACAAGAGACAACTCCGTCACGCACAAACAAACACATGCACAGGAGATCGCTTGTGGGTTTCGCCATGGCTGAAAATGTGAGCGCTGCATGTTTCAGAGCAGGTCAGAATCACTGAATAACACATTTATGCCAAGCGTTTGTTTTGATCTAATGTTGATGAATTATGACAATATTTGTGTCATGGTGTTTCTATTTTAAATATGTTGTAGATGGAGGTAAGATCATCTGTTTTAATGAACAGCGGCAGTAGTAAAGCGAAATCATTTCAAAATAAGAGTCCTGTGTATTTCAGGCTTCAGACATAATGTCACATATTATGCATCTTTGGTTACACAAACCACATCTGGCATTTAATTCAACAAACTTCAAGACTAAGAATATTTAACACATTTTCTCTCTCATATATATATATATATATATATATATATATATATATATATATATATATATATATATATATATATATATATATATATATATATATATGCAAACTAGTATTGGCACATTAATCTGTTTATTAGGCCTGTAAACTATTAAATTCAGTTTGAAGCAGAAATATTTTTAAATCAATGTACTCTGTACTCAAATAATTTTGCTTGTAAATTCCTTATTTTCGCCTCTCAAGTTTTTTAATGTGTTCTTAAATTCTTCAACTTGAAGAGAGAAAAAAAGAAATCAAGCCCTGAAACTGTGGATGTATTCTTATTTTTTCTTATTATCATATCTTTTTATTTTTTTAGACAGCTGAAACCTGCAAGTTTGGGTTTTTGCAAGTAAAATATCCATATTAAAAACTTTATAAACTATAATAATAATTGGGCTGTTAAACGATTAATCACAAGCAAAATAAAAGTTTGTGTTTACATTATGCATATACACAGACATATACACATATTTAAATATTTTCATGTATATAATTATATATAATTTAAATTGTATATAAACATTTATTGATTTTTATATTTATGTTTTTCATAAATATATATATATATATATATATATATATATATATATATATATATATATATATATATATATATATGTATTTGTGTTTATAAATACAAAATATACACAGTACACACATTATGTAAACAAACTTTTATTTTGCATGCGATTAATCAAGATTAATCATTGAACAATCCTTTAACTAGCTTCCGGCAGATGCACGTACACAACGATTTGCAGCAAAGAGTGACCTCTGACCCGACGCATGACAAACGCAGAAGTGCAAAACAAAACACCGTCATGAATTAGAAGTCTAAAATAAGATATTTTAAAGTGAAATGTTGGAGGATTCAATATAAGAGGAGCTCGAGTTTGATGCACAGCCCTATTTGTTTGAACTGTGAGAGGCGTTGAAACTTATGATACTCCTAAATCCTGCGTGCGTCACACATTGTGTCAAGGGTTACTCTTGTGGCACAAAGTCGTCTTGCGGAGTATGTGTACGGCCGTCCGCCAGAAGCTAGTTATTTGAATTCATAAATTTTTAAATATGTATATTTTTCTTGCACAAACCCATCGATTCACTTCAAAAGGCCTTCATTAACCCCCTGGAGCCGTATGGATTATTTTTATGATGGATGAATGAATTTTTTGGGCTTCAAACAACTATTATAAAGCTTGGAAGAGACAGGATATTTTTTAATATAACTCTGTGTTTGAAAGAAGATAGTCATATACACCAAGGATGGCTTGAGGGTGAGTAAATCAT
Organism: Megalobrama amblycephala; assembly: GCF_018812025.1. Classification (NCBI taxonomy): domain Eukaryota; kingdom Metazoa; phylum Chordata; class Actinopteri; order Cypriniformes; family Xenocyprididae; genus Megalobrama; species Megalobrama amblycephala. Next base: position 1,237,545 of record NC_063054.1, on the reverse strand, counting down.
GGGATAATTTTCATTTTTGGGTGAACTATCCCTTTAAGAGCATGTGATCCTTGGGGGAAAAGCAAGCGTCAAGCCCTGAAACTGTGGATGTATTATTACGAGGGAATGAAAATATTTTTTTAAACAGCTGATACCTGCAAGTTTGGTTGTCAGGATCTCGTCGTACTCTTCCCGGACCTTCTCCTCGCGCTCCTTCAGCAGACGCTCACAGATCATTCCCACCTGCTTCAGCGTGAACAACGGCTGCTCCCGTCTGGAGGGGGACGCCGATCCAGAGGAGACGCCTGCGGGAGAGAGAGCGCCTGCGTCAGTCAGTCCAGCCGGAGAAAACAGGGCCGTTTACGAATGACGGCCGCTCAATCCACACTTTATTCCTCATCATGAGCCATTCACTGTATACTGGATAAAATATTGATATAGTTTTTAATGATGAAAATAACATTAGCCTTAAATTAGGAAAAACAGACAATAAGAAATATTCCAGCTATTTTCATTTGTTTTTCCCCGTCTTGAATCAAAAGGTTAAGGGATACACTAGTAGGATTTTAGTTTTGGCAATTTTAATAACTATTGGCCATTAGCAGTGTTTGTAACTTGTTCACTTATTTGAATTTGTCATAAAAATAGATTAATGTTTTGATCATGTTTTAAATTAGCAAAGTTCAAAGTATTACTACTAGCTAGCTCATTGCTGCATCATCAAAAAAATTCATTGAACATAGATTGGATCCATTTAACATCATAAAAAAAATACAAACAAGACAACCTTCAATTCTGTTAACATTATTAAAGAAATGTTAATGTTATGTTGTAAACAAAGACATTACACAACTCAGTGCCTCCACAAAGTTAATAAATAAACTATATTGATCTGTTTGTCATGCTATAGTCAATAACATATGGCTTTAAATTGATCAAAATTATAAATATATCAGTGGCAAGTACATCAGTGCATCTCTAGTTTCAACAAAACGATGAATTTATAGGTCCTTATATCACTTCACAGCCTTTTAGGGTTTTTCCTAATACTTCAAATATCAAAAGTCAGTTCCTCTATGACATCTTTCTCCAGGAAGTGACATCATTTTGTAATGGATTTGATATCAGATGAATTGTGATTCTTTCTTCAATGATTCTGAATCAAACATTTAAGAATCGATTTGGTTATTTACTTGGTTAGGTTTGTTTTTATTTTTTAACAAATTAAACTACCAACCACTAAAAAGATTACTGGATTACTTCAGACAACCTGCTTCATGGCGCTTTCTAATTTGATTTATTTAATTAAAAAAAAAAAAAAATCAGAGAATAATGATTCAGTGACTCACTCATAAAGACTTCACTTGTTTCATTACTGGATGAATTGATGAATCAATTTTGGAATTAATCTCTTGAATGAATGATTCAATGACAGTATGAACAGTCACTTGTCTCCACCTAATGGTGTAACACTATTACAATCTTTATTTGAAGCGTCAAGTTGCTTTCAAAAGGTGATTTACTCTATTTTTATCACTACTGTAGACATCAGTGTTTATATCTGAACTATAAACTTTTATCCCAGTACTTCTGTGATAACATGAATTATTGTAAGACAGAAATAATGATACCGTTTCATATCTATACACGACAATGACTCTCTCTGACTCAGATGTTGGCTGTGATCATACTTGTCTAAGCTTTAATAGAGGCAAATCGCTGTCATTTAAGTATAAGATCATGTGAGTGTTTGAATCTTTTAACGAATAATCAGGCAGCTCTAATGGATCTACATTTGCAATATGTTGCTTGCTTAAAAGTTTGGATCAAATTAGGGCCGGCCGATGTCATCTAGCAGTGACCGCTTCAGAGCAACTGATGCCAGCACACAGACTGAACGTGATTTCAAGCAAGATGGTGGCGAGGCCAGTATCTGAATGGCTTGCAGCCTGAGCGTATGCATGTGGAGTAAGTTACAGAGCAGCAGGACCCAGGGGTTTTCTGCGGGACGCTGCAGTACCTGGCAGTGCGGCTGTGCTGCTGCTGATGGAGGCGTGCGGCTGAGAGTCGAGGCCACAGCCGGAGTCGCTCTGCTGGAAGCTGCTCTCCAGATGTCTCCTCTTCTGCATGCGCTTGTACTCCTGCTTGATGTTGCTCAGGATTTGCTCTGTAAGAGTGAAGAAAAGCATTCAGAAATCCTACAGTGACTCGAGAACATGATCAGAAGCAGCGGTGAGAGATATACGTTCACAATTTTCAACTTGTTGAATCTTTCTGTATCATTCATACCAGTTTGCAGAAAGCCACAACTTATGTTTGTACTATAAAGCGGCTCCCCAGTGTGTTCATGTTTTTTTACTCGCGTCTAACCTCAACCGACTGAACAGAACTACTTTTCTGGACCTCAAAACACATGTGACGTAGGTGGAAGTACCGATCCAGTGTTTACAAAGCGAACATGTAAAGACCAAGTCAAACGACCTTTACAAAAAAAAGGTAAAACAACGATGTTGGATGAGAAAATTTTTGAAATTGAGTTTTCTGGTACTTCCACCTACATCACGCGTGACCTTTCCAACATGATTACGTCATGCGTGGCGCATCACAGAGCAGTGCAAGATGAGCATTTGTGGTTAAAAAGTATATAATTTTTTTTTTTTTTTTATAAAATGTCCGATGGTTTCTCTAGATAAGACTCTTATTCCTCGTCTGGGATCATGTAGAGCTCTTTGAAGCTGCACTGAAACTGACATTTGGACCTTCAACTCGTTGAACCCCAGTGAAGTCCACTATATGGAGAAAAATCCTGGAATGTTTTCCTCAAAAACCTTCATTTCTTTTCCACTGAAGAAAGAAAGACATGAACATCTTGGATGACATGGAGGGAGTAAATTATCAGGAAATTTTAATTCTGAACTAATCCTTTAATAAACACTGGTTAATATCAAACACGTCCCACAGATTAGCAACAGCAGACTGCATTTTACATCACGCACTTATTCGGCTGATTTGGATGTTTAGTTTGGGCTTTTAGGGAGGAATGAAAGCGCACGCTGTGAAGAAAAGGAATGTCCGCTGGATGAAATGCGACAAACTTTTGACATTAATTATCTTGTTTTCATAATCATCGCATTCAAAAATCAATTACAATTAATTGCACAACCCTAGTTTCAGCACAATAAGACACAAAACATAACTTAATTCAGTACTTGCATGCTGTTTGACAGACTTTTAGTGTGTGTGTTGCTCACAGAACAGAGCGTGAATAAACTGTTTAATTGGCAAGACTTTAAAATGCATGCAAATAATAAACTTTTGTGATTGTGAATAACTACAATGTCACGCGTGCGTAACCCTACTGCTGCGTTGCTAAAGTTGTTGGGACGTTGTACAGTATGTTGGGACGGGGAAGCCAACCAACAGAATGTGAGCTGAAGCATGATATTATGATCTCTCTTCAAATGCAGATCGTGTAGACAATTTAATCACTCAAACTTGAACTGTGATATTGCACACCCTATATAAAAAAAAAAAAGTTTAGCCTATATAACAGACAGAAACAATAGATTTTCTATTTATTGCAAAATATGCATATTACATAATTTAACAGCACAGGGAGAGCTCCTTTTCCCCCAATTTGCTTGTTTTTATTCTGTGATTTGGTGTAGATTTCTGCAGAATTATGGGTAATGTGTTTCACATGGAATTCCACTGTTGAACACAGTTATTTAACAAACAATTTAAAATACTAATGTGGGCAAATGGCTTCATCAAAAGCACTCGTAGCTCACAGTAGGTCTCCAAGTTGTTAAAAAAAATTCCCCTATGGAAAAATGTAAAATAATTTTAGAACAAAAATACACAGTTCTTGGTTTTTTAATGTAATATTGCAATATTTATCCTAATGCAACCTCATATATACAGTGCTTCCCACGCATAGACTTTACTTGGGCAGGCCGCCCAGGTATATTTGGAGACACATTTCTTTTTTTTATTGTTTTTTATCCTATACTTTTATATCCGCCCAAGATTACGAAACCATCCGCGATCGATTAACTCGTTTCGTAAATGCTCGTTACGTGTGCGTCAGAACTGTTTACTCCCGCTGACATTCCCACGGGCGCTGCATTTTGCAAAGTCACAAGGCGGCGCTGTTGCACGTTCTACAGGCTCATGCAACAGCGCTTCAAAGTGATTCTCAATCAATGAAAAGCGCAGATTTATGCCAAGCGATTGCTAATGAACTCAAGTTGATGAATTATTACAATGTCTACTTTATGGCCTTTATATAAAATGTTTTAGACGGTTGTAAGAATCTGAAGGATCAGCCTGCAATAGTACAGACATTTCAAAATAAGAGTCCTGGTGTATTTCGGGCTTGTTTATAATTAAAAGTCACACGCTAAGTTATTGGTATTTTGGTTACAAAATAAATTGTATTAAATTTGATTTCCATTTAATTCATAGTAAATTATTGTAGTCTCCCCCACAGGAAGAAAAGACTAAGAACATTATTTGACACGCATATTATTATTTACATAAATTTTAATAGTAAAATCTGTGTCCCATTCACTGAGAGAGACAATATATGACAGCAAGGAGAACATAGGAAAAGGAGAACCATTTAAATGCTGTAATTTTGCATAATTTAGAATGCATAATATTAGTATGTAATTTAATGTAATAGTATGCTATGTAATTAAAATTTACTTCAATAAATAAAAATACTGTTAAAAATCACATTATTTGTTTGTCACATGTAGCAGAAACATTTTTGTGCCGTGGGCACCACCGCAAGTATATTTCAAACCTGTGGGAAGCATTGTGTATATATTTATATCAGGTTGAATCAAAATGACCTCCCCTCCCTCTTGCAGACATTCTTCTCTGATGACGTGTTTACTGGCGCGGGGGTGGGGCAACCTGTCACTCACATGAGATCCACCAATAGCAAATCACAACCATCCAATCAATTCCCCACAGACAAAATCAAGCCCCGCCCTACTTTTTTGTTTCACTCGGATATACGTCACAATAGGGAAGAAAAGGGGAGCGCAACTTCCGTTTCATGCGGACTTTAAAAGCATTTTTACTTCCGGAAACCAACTGTTGCACTAAATCTGCTGTTTACAAATACTAACACTGATGCGATTTCTCGCCTACTGCACATCAGGTAAAGCGAATGTGCTTCTCAAAACAAACAAAACAAAAGTCACCCTGTCATAATCAGACCCACCAGCAGGAAAAGACAGTTTGACATCACTTCCAGTCCATGACGAACACACAAACCCTGATCAATATCACAAACAATAACGCTACTACACCGATGATAAATATTTAAAAACAAAATACTTTAATGTACTTCATAAACACGGTCGATAATCGTGGCAAATAACAAAAGCCTTGCGAGATCCGAAGCCTCAGACTTCATAACCGTCTGTGTGCAGCATTCCTGGCCCACTTCGAAAAGAAACAACTTTTATATCATATTTGATGTTCCAACACAGAGAGTTTCTGCGATAAAGAGCTTCACACGGACACAGCTGGCTGTATTCAGTCGAGTGTTTGATGTCGCCAGATCACAGACACCTCCGTCCAGACAGTTTAGCGTGATTTCACCCGAGTACACTCATATATTCTCGAGTGTTTGATGGAGAGGAGCTGGACTGACCTGTGGTGAGGGCTGAAGATACTCTGCCGAAGGGCGACGGCTCCATGCGCAGGTACTTCTGCGGGGACGCGCTGGAGCTGGACGGGGACATGGGCGCGCATCTCCTCCTCTTCGGAGACGCCGGGTTCATCAGAGGATCGAAATCCATAGTCCTTTTAAGAGTGGCTCCACAGGCCATTTTATCGAAAGATTGTGTTTGGTCAAAGAAATAATCCGCTCGAACAGCGAGAGCCCCTGCTAGTCACGGTCCTGCTCTGATCTCAAGGGAACACGACTCAGTCGCTTCGCTTTTATTCAAAATCTGCGCTGACCTTCAGGCCAAAACATGGACTAAGGAAACACAGACGCGTGTATTCACCGAATGATGTAGTTGTGGAGTCGATACTCCTCATGAAAGCACCGATGATTTCGGATTGTGCCGAGATCCCGTCCGACGCCTCTGGAGCGAGCGCTAGCCGGCTAACAAATATGGCGTGGAAACAAAACATTTGACGACGCTGCTTCTCTACGCATGCGCGGAGGGTTTCCTGCGAAGCCGGTACTTGTAGTTTATGCAAGATTCTTCCTCACACTCGTTTCCTGTCAAGGCTTGAAATGACAACTACATATCCCAGAACACCCTGTTCGCATTTCTCTCCGAGTGAAGTCGCCCATTGGTGGTTTTGGATTGTTTGTGGATTTGAAAAAAGCCCCTAAATATCCGCCTGACGGACTCAAACATCATGTCTATTAATACGTCAAACTCTGAACTTTGAACATGCTAACGTTTAATTGATGTGAAATTGATCAAACTGAGTGAAGATTACAAATTGAAACACTTACTTTAGTAATACAACAATGGAACAGATTCAAACACTGATCTACTTGCCATTATAATATATATATTTTTTAAAAGTCCACTACATTAATTTCTTTGACTGGACCGTTCTTAATATTCAGCATGTTTTCATCACACATCCATCATCATACACATATATGTGACCCTGGACCACAAAACCAATCGTAAGGGTCATTTTTTTTTTTTTTATTGAGATTTATACATCATCTGAAAACTGAAAAAATAGCTTTCTATTGATGTGTGGTTTGTTAAGATAGGATAATATTTGGCCGAGATAAAACTATTTGAAAATCTGGAATCTGAGGGTGCAAAAAATCAAAATATTGTGAAAATCACCTTTAAAGTTGTCCAAATGAAGTCCTTAGCAATGCATATCCACTCACAAAAATGCATTTTTGATATATTTACGGTAAGATAATTTACAAAATATCTTCATGGAACATGATTTTACATAAAGGTTTAGTCCACTTTCAAATAAAATGTTCTTGTTAATTTACTCACCCCCATGTCATCCAAGATGTTTATGTCTTTCTTTCTTCTGTCAAAAAGAAATGAAGGTTTTTGATGAAAACATTCCAGGATTTTTCTCCTTATAATGGACTTCACTGGCCTCGGTTGAAGGTCAAAATTACAGTTTCAGTGCAGCTTCAAAGAGCTTTAAATGATACCAGATGAGGAATAAGGGTCTTATCTAGCGAAACAATCGGTCATTTTTGGAAAAAAATACAACTGTATATGCTTTATAAACACAAATGATTGCATTGCACTTGCTTCCGCTTTTCCGAAACTTCCTTATTATACTTAAGAAATAAACCGTAACTGCCGCCGTGTTCGTTCTGTAAGTAGAATAGGGAAGGCGTAGGACATACAGCGTAAACTTTTTGAAGAATACGGAAAGTGGAAGCACGTGCATACAATCATATACAGTATAAAGCATATACAGTTTTCTCTAGTATTTATTTCGTCTGGTATCGTTTAAAGCTCTTTGAAGCTGCACTGAAACTGTAATTTTGACCTTCAACCGTCTGGAGGCCACTGAAGTCCACTAAAGGAGAATAATCCTGGAATGTTTTCATCAAAAACCTTCATTTCTTTTCGACCGAAGAAAGAAAGACATGAACATTTTGGATGATATGGGTGTGAGTAAATTATCAGGAAAAATGTATTTAAAAGTGGACTAATCCTTTAATATCCTAATGATTTTTGGCATAAAAGAAAAATCGATAAATTTGACCCATACAAATGTATTGTTGGCTATTGCTACAAAAATAGGGTCACATATTAGTTTTCTTTCATCCAAGGGTTTGTTTGCCCAAAAATGGTCATTCTGTAACCATTTACTCATGTTGTTCCAAAATTGTATGACTTTCTTTTTTTCTCTGGAACACAAAAGAAGATTTGTTGAAGAATGCTGATAACCAAACAGTTTTTGTGACCATTGATTTCCATTGTATAGACATTTCTCTCAATACATTCTTTATGTTCCACAGAAGAAAGAAGGTCATACAGGTTTGAAAGACATGAGGGTGAGTAAAAGATGACAGAATGATAATTTCTGGGTGAATGATCCATGAAAACACAGACAGATTATTTTAAGGTTACATAAATCAGAAACTCTCAATCTAAAATTCCTTTAATAAACACACAGAGCTTTAAATAGTCCGCACCATTCACAGCTCCTCTCCTGTGGCCTCATGGGATAGTAAAGAGTCCATTGGATTCACACTTTAAAACATCAGCAGAAGTAGGTCATCTGGTACTTTTCACCTACTGTTTTATGAATACTGTGAATTCAGACGTACACATTTCATATACTGCTCTTCATATAGTATATATAGTCCTTAAGTTGATTCTTCTTGTGTTTATTCAGGATGAAAACAGATAAATGATGCTGTTTCCAACCTGGTATTAAGATGCGTTTTCAGTGATCTGATCACAAGTGGTCAGCCCGAGACACATTCAGCCACTACTCTACGAAAGCAATCTGGTTGAACGTGGTTTGGACTACCTCTGGAAGTGGTCAAGCTCCACCATTTATGCCTATTTACGGGTCGTCCACTTCTGATTTGGATTGACGAAAACGTATGTTTTTGAATTGACGGTGGTGTTCATTAATGAGGAGACAAAGTCGTCACTTAATGTTATATATATATATATATATATATATATATATATTAAATCAAATGCCTAAAAAAACAAAAATTTCGAGTTTTATTCCAAAATAATAACTCAAGGCAGTAACAATTTAAACAATACATTTTATTTGTGAACTGATGTTCAGCTGTTCCTTTTAATAGTCAACTTATTTCATCAGTCATCAAAGCTCAGTAAACACTGGAACAGACATGAAGATGTATCTTTAATTTCACCAATGCTGCTTGCTCACTAAAACCCCACAGTCATCATGTTTTCAGGCCATTTCATTTTTGATTTTGACGTGACACAAAGCAGTGATATCTAACTGGGTCAGTTGTGTACTTACTTTTTAAAGAGTCTTGCCTTTAGACCTTATTCATAGCAGCACCATCTTTGATTTTGAAGGGAATGAAAGTGAGGCTGTGAGGGATACATCTCTTCATTGGGTTGTACTGTTTTATAATGTGTTTTTGGATTGTTCTGCTGACGAAACACTGCAAAAAATTTATGTAGACAGAAAACTTCAGACAACATGAGCTGTGGAAAATTATAAGTGATCTAGGAGCTTATAAACAGATATGAATCTATCCCTCACAGCCTCACTTTCATACCTGTCATGATGCTGCTCTGAATAAGGTCTATTAACATCATTAACTATCATCATTTTGTTAATTTGGACTAATTTACGAACACGCACAAAACAAGAGCCGGGATTTATTGCACAAACCAATCAAATCCAATCACATCCATTCATAGCATGCTGGAGGCATTGCCTCCTCTCACATGACTTTCCCCCATTCATTTTCAATAACACCTCACACAAACCCACTGCAAGCTTTAGGGTGTGTGTTAAAACTCAATAGGCTCAGGGGAGGCAAGAGAGACACTGCCTCCCACTGTAACTTTACCTCTGTGTGTCGCTGTTGGACAGTGTTACTTTAGAAAAACTACTGATTTACACACTTTTTACTGTCACATTTTGTAATATTTGCATATCTTTATGTTTGTAATATGGATTATTTCCTCATCTAGTCTTTTTGAGGAGGCACTGCCTCCCTCGCCTCCTCAGAGGAAACGGCTCTGGTGTGAACAGGGCCTCGGTTCATTCTTGATAAGAATCAAACTGTTCAACTTCTGCTGAACTTTCTGTAGTTCTCAGGATCAGGTGGGCCTCAGACCTTTTGCTGATACTATTAACCTCACAAGGTTATGATGCTTATCTAGGTAGGGGTGAATTCAGGTTGATTGAGACTCTTTTTTTGTCATTGAGATGACTGGGAAAAAGTGTCCCAATCAACCTGAATTCACCCCTTTATTTGAGCTTACAGTTGGAGGCACATTTTCTCATTTTCATTTTCAGCCCTTTTTACCATGGATTGGAATGTGAGCAAAGAATTGCGTTTGACTAGAGGACACAAAGAATACACTTGATGTATCCTTCAAAATATGCAGCATGAAGGCCACGTAACGCCAAGGATCTTTGTGTATACTCATCTTTTTCTCTACGTTTTGGCCTTCTGTTCACACTGAGATGGCGTTTTTGTCCTGCGAAAACTGAGCTTTTTGAAAACGCTTTCCCAAGTGGATAAATTTGAAAACGCCGTTTTTGCTTTGTAGTGTGGACTGTGAAAATGGAGGTATTTAATACCGCTATTATGTGCTATTCACTTTCACACTGGTGCTAAAGATATGCTTTTTGTACACTATTCATATCGCAGTCCTGTAAAGATGACAGAAAATTTACTCGCAATTGTTGTCCTGCGGCAAAACATGAGGGCAGTTGTGTTTCAGACCAAACAGTGACCGAGTGCAACCTGGACGCATCAGTGAATGTTGAGATATTTTGCTAAATAAAATTATCCTGCCAGTAGCGTGAGAACTTGATTATGTCTGTATCATCTCAGTGAAATTTTATGATGTTTTATGCATATGCAGTAAGATGAATTTAGTGTTTTCCAACGTTTCAGTGCGGATGAGAAATTTTTGCAAAATGCTTGAAAACGCTAGTGTGGATGGAGAGCGTTTTGAAATGAAAACGCCATTTTCAAATATATATCCAGATTAATGTAGACGTAGCTTCTGTGTGTCAAAAGTCTGGTTACAAAATAACAAAAATATTAGCCAATGGTGATTCTATTGCCAATGTGTCCATAAGGGATGTCCACCTACTGGGATAGAGTGTGAAGAAAGTATATGAAGGGGAAAAAAGAAAAGAAAAAAAGATCAGATTCACTTTTCCCCATGATAAAGAGATAATGATTAAGGGCAGTGCTGAGTCTAGTAAGCTTATGCATTGCCATTCATCTCAATGGCAGCTGGTCAGCTGGAGCATGTATCTGCCATGTTTGTTCCTGGACACTTATGTGCCCTTCACGTGGAGTCGGAAATATTGTAATTATGAGTTCAGAGCACAAGAATGACGTATAGTGAGGAACTCTCAATTCTAGATGATACACAAGTTGCCAAGTTGTTACGTTGGAAGGCGTCTTGATTTGAAACGTGCTGGCGGAAACACTGATCTGTATCTGTATAATAATCTGTAGATCATTGAGCAGAAAATAAGTCTGTAGAGAATTATAATGAATGATTTTGCCAGTTATTTTAATTTTACATATTGTACCATGTCAAATATGTGCGGGACAGCTGATAAATAACTAGTTAATCACTCAACTTTCGCGGTTTGCTTAAAGGTGCAATATGTAAGATTTCTGTCTGCTAGAGGCCTATTCAAAACAAAGGCGTAGCTTGATGATGCCAAGTTTGAGTGCGGAATCTTGGGACATGTGGTCTTCACCTCACAGCCAGTGGAAACAATCGGGATAGGACTCGGGAAGAAATCATGTTCATGGATACGATTATTAACTGTAACTGTATTAACTGTAGTATGAAGCAGAGCAGGAGCGAGCTGAACGAGGAGCTGGAGCGATTGATCAACACACGCCTCACGAGCAGCTGGACTTTTATTATGGCACAGTCGCCGGCGCTGCTTTCACTTTTCTGGTCATGAGTATAAGGTAACGCAGCTCTGTTTATCATATTAGATTTGAGAGTGTTGAAAATTGTTATAACGTTACTCTGTGCGTTCACTCAGCGAATTCATTTTAAAACGTATTTTATGATGGAGAAAATCCTGTATTACTGTTACTAAAAATAAAGCTGCATCTGATTATGCTATGTTAGCTACTTGACAAAATAGTGTTTTTCTCTGAGGCAGGGTAAAGCATGGTACTCGCAAAAAAAATCCAGAACATTATTTAAACAAAAAATGTGTTGAACTATATAACTATTAGTTTTCTGTCTATAAACGTAACCAAACAGTTGTTCCCTTGTCTATTAAAATGTAATATATTAAAGCGACTTTGGTGTTTCCATGGTTTCTACAAAATAAAACCGGAAACTGAGGGTAACGCGGGTATGATGTAATCGACCCTTCGCAAAGACCCGCCCCCCTTAGTTACTGTTGCTTTGTCCGACAAGCCATGGCACTGTCTCGCCACACAGAGTGAAAAATACATCGCAGAGCAAAGAGGACACTGACAACACGTTGATAGACAAGACAGAGCAGGTTACTTATGATATTAAACAAAGTCCCAGCTTTCAAAAATTCATTTAAAAATCTTTTTAAGAAATTCTAACAATAAAAACTCTTTAATGTGTTGTGACAGATCACTGTACCTCCTCAGCTCAAGCGGCTCGTGAACCGATCATCTCTTCCTACTAGTTCATTAATAGCATCAAATAAACATGAATGAACATCAGAAGGAATGTCGTTTAAAACGCGGAAAGACATCAGTAAGCTACACACCATTTTTCAAGTTAAAGTCCACCGAGGTTTGAAGATCATTCATTAATCTTCAAACTCCTGACTGCTTTGTCGGACAAAATGTCGGATTTGGCGTTATGACTGATCGCTTGTCAATCAAACTCCCGACAAAGGGTCAATTGACAGGCGACTCCTCAAACGTCCCGGAGCTTTGGTTAAAATTGCAATTTTCTCAATATTTACAAATAGTTGCAAACATTTGGGGTATTGTAAATACTCGAGTGAACAAAATATATGTCCTAGTGGTTTTTACTGCAAAAATCTTACATAATGCAGCACAAACATAACGTTTTGATAACCATCCATTTATAAGTAAAAGATATTAGAATAATTCAGGTAGTTATTTGGGTCATATTTGGTTTGTTTATGTTCCACATGAATAATCAGAGGTATGAGCTTCCTGTGGGTCCATTTCACAAGTTCTAAAGAAAAAACGAATAGGCCTACTTGATTAATGATGCGTTTGCAAACTACTATCGTTTATTTCCTATTGTTTCACAGTGTTGTTTCTCCTGTTTTATTGTTATTATTGTAGTAAAATGTTATATATTATTCTTCATTCAGTTCTCCCCGCCCTGTAGAAGGCCCAGCCCGTGATCGGCTGCGTCAGAAACCCCATCGATGCGCGCGGGCGTGAGTGCGCGCTCGCGAGAGAGGCAGTTGATAGGGAGCACCGCGCGTGAGCAGCGCCGCCCGCCATTTTACATTATTGGGAATCAAGCGGAGCTCCGCCGGGGAGTCATTTACCCGCCCCCAGAACACATATTCAACACAAACAGACCCGAACAGACCAGCAAAACATCGTCAGGTAAGCATGCGGCCGCTCTGGGCCACCTTTCGTAGCGTTTCTCGCGGCGGAGGGTTTTATTTGACCGGTGTTTGGAAACAATGTGCTGGGCGCGCGGGGGGAGGGGTTTTACCGGACACGTTAAACACGCGCTAGCCTCATGAGAGCAGGCCTTTAAAACACATTAAATGCATATATATATCCAGTGGTGCATTTTATTAGTAATTACAGCGTGTGGCTGCACACTAGACTCGGTCATGTTGTGTTTGTGTGTGTGAGTCACGCTGCTGGGTTAGTAAGCTAATGCTAATGCAGCTACATTGACTGAAGACACGCGCCGGAAGCAGATTTAACACACTAAACTGTTTTTATCTCGCAGCTTCTATAATATTATTGTGGAAAATGCATTAATGATATGTTTTTGTCGTCTTGCAGCTGTTATAAGGGTAATCTGGTCGGTGTGTAGCTGTGCAGGGCCTGAGACCCATGCTGCACGCGCGCGAATAGAGACTCCTCGCCGACGCGCGCACGTGTGTTTTTAACCAATAATGATTTTAATGTGTGTTTGCACGCGGATATCGGTCGTAGATGCTGTTTAATATAAGTTTAGTCTCTTTCTGGAGTTTAGAGTGAATGAACTCACTGATTTATTATAATGAAGGAAGATGGGTTGCGTGAGGGGATGAAGCATCACACCACCTAATGTTGTTTGCAAACATTGTAGATGGTTGTGGAGTGAGAGGAACATTTATTCTGTCTGTAGGTGTTTAGGGAGTATGCATAACTGTGTAAGAAAAGCTGAAACGTTATTTTAAGCATTGCATGCAGGTTAAAACAATCTGGATGATTTTGAGACTCCTCATAAAATTGAATACCCACGTAATTTGTGTAATTGTCTACCCAAACCTGCAATAATTTGGCTCATTGCATTTGAACAGATTTCTGGAGACATGGCCACAGAACATATTAATGGGAATGGTACAGAAGAACCAATGGACACGACTGCTGCAGTTACCCATTCTGACCACTTCAACACTTTATTAGAAGCTGGTTTACCACAAAAAGTTGCTGAAAAGCTAGATGAAATTTACCTAGCAGGTAAGCCAAATCTCGGACCCTCCAAATTGACATCCTTTTTGCATCACATTCAAATGCATGTTGAACTGTACGTGTCATATGTTTTCTTGCATAGGGAATTGGCAGGTAATTAGCAACTTTGTGTGGTTTCACTGCAAAATGGGTACTGCAGCGTTAAATGATGCTGAATTGTAATGGCACACCGGCCCACAGAAATAAAGGCTGGATTGAGCGTGTCTGGTCCGACCCTTTCTGGGGATTAGCTCTCCGTTGTTAAAGGGGGGTGGGGAGGGGTCCGTCCCGGGGGGACGCGGGCCAGCTGGGCATATGCCGGGACAATAGAGGCAGCTGTCTGGAGCGGAGACAGGTGATGTGCCCCTACGGCTTATCACTAACAGATGCTAATTGTGAAGGGGGTGAGAGGGGCTCGGCTCTTCTGGGATAATCATTCATACTTGTGTTATTATATTAATGGGGAGCTGCTATTGACTGCGGGTGTAGCGTTAGAGATGGGATTTATCATGCAATTCCAATATTTTTTTTTATTGCTAATATCATGATGGCTGATATAAAGCCAATAGGCTGTGTGATATCTTAATTTAAAGACAAATAACTCTTGCATAATTGCAACTAATTGCTTCAATAAAATGAACTTATTTTACATTTTTCAAATTGGAGAGAATTTATTGGAAAATATCAACATGCAAAAAATTATTTGAATTTAAAATCTGTAAAATAAACATTTACTTTAGATAGAAACTTCTTGATTCTGATTATAGTGTTGATTAAACTTTTTTTATTATTGTATTTTTCCTAAACAAAGACAGGAAAAAAGACTTCATACACTTAGTAATCTGGTTTGTAAGCACTGGGAATCAATTCCTCAAATTGAGAACAGATAGTGTTAATTTTACTTACTTTACACAGTGAATAAGACATAGCGGCTGACTAGATGCATAGTTTGAAATGTGTAGCATCATGGAGAAAGTACACTCATTTTTATACAGGCTACAAATGCACGCTTCAGAAGATCTAACAGTTGGGTTTGCCAAACCTGAGGTTTAAGTGTTTTAGATGTTCAAAGACTTTTAAAGATATAAATGCATATTTGCTGATAGTATTTGAAGGTATTATAGCATTTTTATTTCTATTACTAATACACAAGCAAACGCTATTTCACTTTTTGGTATATTGTTCACTTTCTGGTATATTGTTCACTTTCTTTGTTTAGCAGTTCTAATTAGACAGAACTGTTAAACGAAGACTGGTAAACTAATGAAGATTGAGAGTGTGAGCTCAGGTGCTAGCATTAAAGGATAGTTCACCCAAAAATGAAAATTTGATGTTATCTGCTTACCCCCAGGCATCCAAGATGTAGGTGACTGTTTCTTCAGTAGAACACAAATGATGATTTTTAACTCCAACCGTTGCCGTCTGTCAGTCGTATAATGCGTTGAATCGGTAACACCATCTATAAGAGTAAAAAAAAACATGCACAGACAAATCCAAATTAAACCCTACAGCTCATGACGACACATTGATGTCCTAAGACATGAAAAGATCGGTTTGTGCGAGAAACCGAACAGTATTTATATAATTTTTACCTCTAATACACCACTTTGTCCAACTACCGTTTCAATGCATTATACGACTGACAGACGGCAACGGTTTGAGTTAAAAATCATCATTCCTGTTCTACTGAAGAAGAAAGGTCACCTACATCTTGGATGCCCTGGGGGTAAGCAGATAAACATCAAACTTTCATTTTTGGGTGAACTATCCCTTTAAAAACAAGTGCAGTCAATGTCACCTCCAACAGCTATCGGCCTAACAGAAAAATACATCAGCCAATGGCAATGCTGATAAAGTTCCAAATATCAGCTGACGTATCAACCACTAGAATTGTCAGATCTTCAGACAGCCAATTACTCCTGGAGTATATAATGACTTTAAAAGTGTTTATCCCATAGTCTCCAGTGACTGGAGAAGTCATTAGCATTGCTGCCATTCCTGAAGTCTGTACTGATGCCCAGTCCAAATGATGATTCATATGAACTCTCTCTCTGAGAAACTCTGGTACACTGAGGAATATTCAATAATCTGACTGGATGGGCCGTAAAGCATCCTGCAGTTCCTGACATCACTTGGCAACGCTGAGGTTTCCCTGGTTTTCTCCCTGCAGGCCTTGTGGCGCACAGTGACCTGGATGAGAGGGCCATTGAAGCACTGAAAGAGTTCAATGAGGAAGGTGCACTGCAAGTTCTCGTCCAGTTCAAAGAGAGCGATCTATCCCATGTGCAAGTAAGTGCACTCACTTTGCTGTTTGAGAAATTCGGGTGAAACATGGAAAGGTTTTACTAACACTCTCACGCTCTAACCTAGAACAAAAGTGCCTTTCTCTGTGGAGTGATGAAGACCTACAGGCAGAGAGAGAAACAGGGGACCAAAGTTCTAGATTCCACTAAAGGACCAGATGAAGCAAAAATTAAGGTGCGTTTTGGCCTTTTAACATAGTTTCTATTAAATGCGTGCCTGTGTTGATTCATTGTTTTGGTCTTGTTTTTCAGATTTTGCTTGATAGAACAGGCTACACCCTTGATGTCACTACAGGTCAGCGCAAGTACGGTGGCCCTCCGCCAGAGTCCGTCTACACAGGAGCTCAGCCCACGGTTGGGACGGAGGTAATTCACATCAGGACGGTGGCACTCATGCTATGAAATGGTGAATTACGCGGAGCAGTTAAGCGCTAGATCAGGTGTCTTCAAAGGCTGTCCAAATGATGAGTTATGTACACTGTGCTGGAGTAACTTTGTTACGCTGACAGTTACCGCTAAGATCTGACTCGACAGCCTCTGCACATTTGAGAGCCATCTGTCTGCTCTAAAACCAAGCAGATGCTGCTCACATGTTCGAAGGTACACTAAAGGCCCGATATACTCGCTGCAACGCTTTTTTATTTGCTTATTTGTAAAGTTTGAAACACCTTTGCTGCTATATACTGTTAGCAAACATCCTGACAATCAAAGTAACATGGTGCAGCCACATAATGCGGTAACTAAATGAAAATAACCCTGGTCACAATCAAGTATTATAGAGTGGTTATGGTTAATAAATGACTTGCATTACCTTCGGGTTCATTATTGTTTAGTGCATGTTTATGGCTGATACCTTGAAGATAAAGTTGCTCTGTGGGGTGTTTAGATTGGCTCTAATCTGTCAGACAGGCTCATTGACTGCTCTATTCTCTCTATGCTGCAGATCTTCGTGGGGAAGATCCCGAGGGACTTGTTTGAAGATGAGCTAGTGCCTCTGTTTGAGAAGGCAGGGCCAATCTGGGACTTGCGTCTGATGATGGATCCTCTGAGCGGCCTGAACAGGGGCTATGCCTTCCTCACGTTCTGCACTAAAGAGGCTGCACAGGAGGCCGTCAAGCTAGTAAGACAAACGAATCCATACAGATCCATTCATAGTGTATCTTCTACCTTCAATTATCAATACATGACAAATGTGCAGTTGGGTAGTGATAGTCATTGGTGTTGCTTTGCAAGTGAGTCTTTAAAAATGCAACAGTTGTTCAAGTTTTCAATCCCTGTTTTTCTGCCCTCAGTGTAACAATCATGAAATTCGCCCTGGCAAACATATTGGCGTGTGTATATCAGTGGCAAACAACAGACTCTTTGTGGGCTCCATTCCCAAGAGCAAGACAAAAGAACAGATTGTTGAAGAGTTTTCCAAAGTCACAGGTGAGCTTTGCCTTGAAGTGAGGGCGCATTCCTGTGCATCTCGGCGTTTTCTCGACATGCTCCATTTATTTACATTCTTTAAAAATTAAGAAGGATTTAATGTTTTTCTTTTTCTTTCTTAGAGGGTCTTACTGACGTAATCCTTTACCATCAGCCGGATGATAAGAAAAAGAACAGGGGCTTCTGTTTTCTGGAGTATGAGGACCATAAAACAGCAGCGCAAGCTCGACGGAGGCTCATGAGCGGCAAGGTGAAGGTCTGGGGCAATGTGGTCACCGTCGAGTGGGCCGACCCTATTGAGGATCCCGACCCGGAGGTCATGGCGAAGGTCAGAACATGATCCACAAAGTGCAAAACCAGGAGTTTTTCCTGAAGCTTTATGAGACTATCACTTTCTCGTCTGATAGGTCCATGATCGCCAACTTTGCTTCCAGATGTACGCTCTTCTGAAGTACTAGTTTTATGCTGACTTGACAGTCATTTCAAGATGGTGTTTTTAGCCACTGTCTTGTGGTTTTAAACTTATCTAAACGCTTATTTAGGATCTAACTTAGGATCGGATCTTATATCTAGGGAGCTCACGTTGTCATCTCATCTGCTCTTAGGTGAAAGTGTTGTTTGTCAGAAACCTGGCAAACAGCGTCACAGAGGAAATACTTGAAAAAGCATTCGGCCAGTTTGGCAAACTGGAGCGAGTAAAGAAACTGAAAGACTATGCCTTCATTCACTTTGACGAAAGGGATGGAGCGGTCAAGGTGAGAGCGCTTTTGAACAGCATTTAATTTGGTTGGAAAGTGTTTTTAATGGTCATTACAGTGGTGTTGACAACGTGGATGTTTGCAGGCGCTGGCAGAAATGAACGGCAAAGATTTAGAGGGAGAGCACATTGAGATTGTGTTTGCCAAGCCACCCGACCAGAAGCGGAAAGAGAGGAAGGCGCAGCGTCAAGCAGCGAAGACGCAAATGTGAGTTTTACAGATTTACATCAGGGGTGTCCAACTCTGCTCCTGCAGAGCTGCCTTTCTGCAGATTTCAGCTCCAACACACTTGTTTTCAAGTCACACTGAAGACCTTTTTCAGGTTTGTTTGATGAGGTTTGGAGCTGAACTCTGCAGCCCTCCAGGATCCCCTTGATTTACATGAATACATCACTGAGGTGACCGATCTTGGAGCAGCTCGTAATTTTATGCGAATATAAACTCACATTTTATGCTCTTTTCTCACAGGTATGATGATTACTACTACTACGGCCCTCCTCAAATGCCGCCTCCTGCCAGGGGCCGGGGCAGGGGTGCCAGTCGGGGTGGTTACTCTTACCCGCCCGACTATTACGGCTACGAAGATTACTACGATTATTATGGTTACGATTACCATAACTACAGGGGCGGCTACGACGACCCGTACTTCGGCTACGATGATTTCCAGGCGCCCGCTCGAGGCAGAGGGGGGCGCGGCGGGGCTAGAGGTGGGGCGTCTCCTGCACGTGCCAGAGGGGCCAGCGCTCCACGGGGCAGGGCGGGCTTCCCACAGCGCGGAGGTGCCGGAGGCGGTCTGGGAGTGAGCAGGGGCCCACGCGGAGGAGCCAGAGGCGGGGTTCTGCCGAGAGGGCGCGGGGTACGTGGTGCTCGGGGTGGACGCGGTGGAAATGTAGGAGGCAAGCGCAAAGCTGATGGCTACAACCAGCCAGATTCCAAACGGCGCCAGACCATTAATCAGAACTGGGGCTCGCAACCCATTGCACAGCAACCCTTGCAAGGTGGCGATCATTCTGGTAACTATGGTTACAAATCTGACAACCAGGAGTTTTATCAGGATTCTTTTGGGCAACAGTGGAAGTAGAGAATGTAGGGCTTTTTTTGTTTTCTTTTCAATAAAAACAAAACAAAACCCTTTTTATAGAGACTTGATTGGCCCTCAAATCCATTAAAGGTTGCCTCTCTCCTCCTCCTGGCGGGTTTTTTTTGTACATATTTTAAGAATCCGCTTGGACTCGATCAGTAGTCACTCCCACCTGCTTCTGCCGAACTGTTTTTGTTTTATGTTTTGTTTGGAAGTCGTTTCCTACTTTTTAAAAATCGGGATTGAAATTTTTAAATTTGCAATTTTGTGCTCAATCTGTCTATTTGGCTATATAGTACCATGTATGTTCATAGGAATTTTGCTCTTCATGTCTTAAGTAGGTAACAGCAACAACAACAAAAAAAAAAGACGAAAAATGAAAAGGAAAAAAAAAAATCACTGTCTCTTAAACTTGTATTCAACAAAGAAAAAAGTAAAAAAAAAAAATTGCTATTTGTATGTTACAAAAGATAATGCTAGTCAAATAGCTTGTCTTGTTTTTGGGGAAAACGATTTAAAAAAAAAAGAGAAAAGGAAAACAAAGGACTTTGATCCTTATTTTTGGCTTTACATTTTGGCTTGTATTCTTTGCTGTTTGTCTGCTTGAATAAACATACACGCACCAGTGTACAAAAACTCAAATTGTGTTTCAAATTCATGTTTCGGCAAATTCTCTCTTCAAATTGCCTACAAATTTATGGCTCCTTGTGGAAGAAAAGGACTAAAGGTTTGCCTGTAGACATGTGCTGCTACCTCACTCTGCATGCCTTCAAATTGATATCACCAAGTCGAAGTCCGCATCCTCTCTCCACTCAAGCTTTGTGTAAATACATACCCCATTTCACACGATCTCCTCCAACTGAGAGGCTTTTCTTTACTCCGATTCACTGCCATTGCAATTTTTGGGAACCTTCTCTCCCGAGGTCCCTGTGTGTTTTGGCTTCAATGGGGTTTTGTTAGAGAAACTCCTCGAGGACCGAGGCTAAACTCGATGATAGCCACAGAAAGCACAATTTGATGCAAAGCGGCGTGTCCAGATGAGGCGTCTTTGTCGCTGGAAGCTCTAACTCTCTTTGCCCTTGCACGTTTGTCCCAAATTTTGAAGCAACAGTGGGAAACTACCATGCATGACTTTTGCCTTTTGTTTTTCCTCTTTCGTATCTCTCATAACCCTTCCCACCCCTTCAGATCCTCCCACTGTTCTGCTTGTTTCTCTCAGGCTCCTTTCACTTGTGCATGCCAGAACCTGTAGGGTGTCGTAGCCTCTAGTGAATGCATTTCGCTTTCTCTTTCCTTGACATCCCTTGCGGTCGTTTTTGTGTCCTTGTGTGAATTTTTCTTTTTCCTTTGTGTTGTATTCATTGTTAACGCTCCTCTAATTTGTGTTCCTTTTGTTACCTGGCTAGCAGGGAAAAGGGGTCGAGGCTGGTCCTGACATGTCCCAGTGAAGACTGACTAGATCAGTGGGGTCACGCCAGGTGCTGCCAGCGGATGTGATGGTAAGGTCCGTTCCACGGTCCAACTCAGTTCCTGCCTTACGGAAGCATATCTTCTCCCTGTCTGCCTCCAAGATTGCCATCAACGCAAAGTCACGATTTAGACATGTTTGGACTCTTCTTTGTGTATTGTTTTCTTTGTTTTTGTATTTAACTTTTTAAGTTTATAAGAATGTCCCAGAACCCTTGTGTCATGAACGAAAATGCCATTTACAGTTACTTATGGAGGTCAAGTAGCCCAAAGGAGTTTTATCCTTAAACGTTACATGTATTTTGCACTTTGTAGATGTTTGAAGTGGCTTGGAGGAGCTTGATGCTGTTGTGTATATTTTTTGTGCATTTTAACTGCGGCTTATCATGAGGATGAACATGTTAAGCTTGTATTTGAGTCTTGCGTTTTATTTTTATTTTTTTCTCTTGGTTGTTACAACCTGGTGTGATTTGACCAGGCATTCCAGGTTAAATGGTTCTTTTCTGAACCCTTTTTTAGGATTTTTTTTTTTTTTTTTTTTTTTTTTTTTTTTTGGAAAGGGTTGGTTAACTACCTCATCCTGGAGGCTGAAACTGCCCTATCTGTACTGTACATACGGAGACCTAATGCAAGCAGGGCTTTTTATATTCAACTTATGCACAAGGGCAACATCAGAGCCAATGTACCTAGTGTATTATAGTCCTTTTGTAATAATGCTGAACAGTCAGACTGGGCATGTGAATGACACTCATGTGATGAGTCTAAAGAAGCATCAGTCTGAGCTGCCTCTGAGGATGTAGTTACAGGTTTGGAAGACGGGTGACGAGGACGTCACTTGTTCGTAAAGGCTTGAACTTGAGGAAAAAGCTACTTTGAGAAGCTTTAGCTGCGTTTCTCAGAACCCTGCCCCAAATGAATTGCATTTTAAAGCTTTATTTTAAGAACACGCAGTCCACATTGATGGCTGCTTGATCGATTTTGAAACCAACACCATCCCTTTTGTGTACTGTGCCACCTGGACATGCACGATCGTTTTTAAAGGTAAGTTCAGAGTATCACTTTCGCATCAAGACCGTTCAGATCGAACTGGTGCTTCCGCTTTCTCCTCTTGACGGAGGCAGTTAGGCTGGTCTGGCTCTATCAGCTGCGATCGATCTCTGTACTCGAGCTTTGCTCCATCTCCATCCCTGGCGCTGATCCTGAATCAGACTGGATTGGTGAGAGCTGCTCCATTATTCAGTCTGTAACGAGAGCTGTGCTCAGGGCGGACAGGACGTATGATGTCATTGAACTGGGCACACCGTAGCTGCCTTTTCGTCACATTTAATGTGATGGGTTATTGAGATATGCATCATTTTGGGCATGTTATTGGTAACTTCAATCCTCTTGTGTGCTCGTACAGGGTTTATACATTTTTAAAGGGATTCTGTTGATGTTTCAGTTTCTTTTTGTTTTGCCTCTTTAAAAAGTATTGACTGGATTTTTGAATATGACTGACTCCACAATTATTTCTGTATCACCATCAAGCCATTTTTATAAAAAATGGTGTTTTAAAGTACTGCTGCATAACAAGTGTTTTTGCATTCCTGCAAATAAATTTTGTAAAATGAAAAGGTGTGGTCTCACTCGATGCTCTTCTGTCTCCAGAATGCTTTAATCTCTGTGGCATTGGGTAACATTTGTTTTGTTTTATTGAATGTTTAAAAAGCATTTATTACTCGCCTTCATGCCGTTTCATACCCGTAAGTCTTTCGTGCATCTTTGGAACGCAAATTGAGATTTTTTTTTTTGTTTTTTTTTTGATGAAATCCGATGGCTCCGTGAGGCCTGCATAGCCAGCAATGACATTTCCTCTCTCAAGATCCATTAATGTACTAAAAACATACTTAAATCAGTTCATGTGAGTACAGTGGTTCAATATTAATATTATAAAGCGATGCAAATATTTTTGGTGCACCAAAAAAACCTAAAATGACATATAATGATGGCCGATTTCAAAACACTGCTTCAGGAAGCTTCGGAGCGTTATGAATCAGCGGTTCGGAGCGCCAAAGTCACGTGATTTCAGCAGTTTGACATGCAATCCGAATCATGATTCGACACGCTGATTCATAACGCTCCGAAGCTTCCTGAAGCAGTGTTTTGAAATCGGCCATCATTATATGTCATTGTTTTTTTTTTTGGCGCACCAAAAATATTCTCGTGGCTTTATAATATTAATATTGAACCACTGTACTCACATGAACTGATTTAAACATGTTTTTAGTACATTAATGGATCTTGAGAGAGGAAATGTCATTGCTGTCTATGCAGGCCTCACTGAGCCATCATATTTCATCAAAAATATCTTAATTTGTGACATTATTTTCATTTTTGGGTGAACTAACCCTTTAAAATCAAGCTTGTTTACAAACGGGATCCCAAAATTACACTGCTTCCATTAGCCTGGCTAAAGGTTGTGTTCAATAACTATATGAATTCACAACATATTTGTAAATTTTGCAGATGCTCTGTGTAAATTGTGGAAAATGCATCAAGCTTTTTGACATTAAAATATTCCTAGTACAACGCTGGGCTGTTGAAATATGAGTGTTAAAGATCAGCTGGTTGGTCACTAACTCAGTTGCACAGTGATGTGGTCAAATCAGTGCTTGCCAGGGATCATAAGGAGCTCAGTCACCACACGTTTTGAGCTGTAGATGGCGCTCTGTTCAAGCAGATATGAGCTTAGTGTGCTTTAAAAATAGGGAACAAATAGAGCAGAATTTTCCTACCAACGAGGGGTCAGACAAGGTTGCCAATTGAGCCCCACTCTATTTAACATTTATATAAATTAATTAGCCAAAGCAATAAATAATTAGACAGCCCCCAGCCCAAACCCTGACTGAATCAGAAATTAAATGTCTCCTCTTTGCCAGATGATTTAGTCATGGTTACAAACAAAAGAGGGACTACAACAGCTCGTCGACATGGGCTCTTGAAATTAACCCAGCAAAAACAAAATGATTTTTCAAAATAGATAGGGAAAATAAATGCATCTTCAGAGCAGGAAACCAAGTCCTCTAACACACTTACGGATACCTATCTGGGACTAAGACTAATTTTAACAGGAAACTTCAGTTATCTGTCTGTGAATGAACTGAAAGCAAAAGCAGCGAGGGTCTTTATCAGTTTCTGGGTCACGGATGATATATTGTCAGACAATATTCTGTGTCATGTTCTAATATAATATTCTAATCACGTTATTTATAGATTATTACGAAATAAAAAGTCTCTCACCTCAGAAAACCGAACTGTCCTGTCCTGTCAGACGTTACACTCAATTGCCCGCGCAAACAATCAATTCATATCTAAAGCTCATAGAAACTACAAGCATGCAACATCATAGTTACGTGGTCAATTAGTAAGTCATGAAATAAAGGTAAAGTACCAATAAATCACATTGTGTGTTAGCTGAAGGATTTGATATGGCAGGTATGATTCTATTCATCATATATCATCGTATTACAGAAAGATCTTAAAGGGATAGTTCACCCAAAAATGAAAATGTGATGTTTATCTGCTTACCCCCAGTGCATCCAAGATGTAGGTGACTTTGTTTCTTCAGTAGAACACGAATGATGATTTTTAACTCCAACCGTTGCCGTCTGTCAGTCAAATAATGCTAGTGGATGGGAACTTATACTATAAGAGTAAATAAAACATGCACAGACAAATCCAAATTAAACCCTGCGGCTCGTGACGACACATTGATGTCCTAAGACACGAAACGATCGGTTTGTGTGAGAAACCGAACAGTATTAATATCATTTTTTTTTTACCTCTAAAGCACCACTATGTCCAACTGCTAAAACTAAAGCCAAGTCATGCGAGTATGGACAAATATGTGACAGTCTAATAAAGGACAGAATTGTTGTAGGCATTCGTGACGACGCACTCAGGGCTAGGCTGATGAGAGAACCTGATTTAGACTTGTATAAATTCAATGTGCCGCGCTGCCGAGGCAAGCCACACACAGCTCTCTCAAATTCAAGTTACAGCAGATGCAGAAGTTCATGCAGTGAGACAAACGCGAACAAGACACGGAACACGATCCAGCGATCCAGGAACGTCACGTTACATTATAGAGAACTGAAAATACTGGGATCACAACAAAGATAAATGTCCAGCATATGGAGAAAACTGCAAAAGATGTGGGAAAAGGAATCATTTTGCTAGTAAATGCATGACAACCAGGCCTCAGAAAAATATAAATACTGCATCTGAAGAGACTGATTCAGAAATCTAATTATCCCAGATAGCAAAATACACTCTGCCCAGTTCCGGTTAGATTCTCGCTCGCTGGAGACTTGCCACTCGACCCGTTTCTGTCTACAGTAATTGAGTAACCACAAAACTTTCAGTGGTTATCTACTGTTTCCCTTAAGATAACAGGAGCTTTGAAGAATGTGATTTCAATAATTCTGAACCTTAAGCTTATGATTTAAGATGATAATCATGAAGAATCATTAACATATGAGCCTGTATTAATAAAGACTAATGTGTGTTTGGAATTTGCAATAGATTACTGTATAAAAGTCAGTATAATACACTATGGCCCAGTTTCACAGACAGGGCTTAGCCTAAGCCAGGATTAGGTCTTAGTTCAATTAGGGCATTTAAGTAGCATTACTGTTGTGCATCTTGAGACAAAACAATGACACTGACATACTTTGGCCCAATTCCAAGTCTCTCTTATACCCCTTTGTCCTTCCCCTTGCCGCTTAACGGAGTGGCCAGGTGTAAGGGTTAAAGGTGCCCTAGATTATGTTTTTAAAAGATGTAATATAAGTCTAAGGTGTCCCCTGAATGTGTCTGTGAAGTTTCAGCTCAAAATACCCCATAGATTTTTTTTAATTAATTTTTTTAACTGCCTATTTTGGGGCATCATTATAAACGCACCGATTT
This sequence comes from Megalobrama amblycephala, assembly GCF_018812025.1. NCBI lineage: Eukaryota > Metazoa > Chordata > Actinopteri > Cypriniformes > Xenocyprididae > Megalobrama > Megalobrama amblycephala. The sequence goes on along the minus strand of NC_063054.1, from coordinate 1,211,238 downwards.
TATGCTGCGGCCCCTTTAAATCCTGTGCTCTCCGCCCACAGAGCTCGCGCTTGCCTTAAACAGTGCCTTAACAAAGTTTACACAGCTAATATAACCCTCAAAATGGATCCTTACAAAGTGTTCGTCATGCATGCGTTGGATTATGTGAGTATTGTATACTGTTATATTGTTTACTTCTGATTCTGAATGAGTTTGATAGTGCTCCGTGGCTAACGGCTAATGCTACACTGTTGGAGAGATTTATAAAGAATGAAGTTGTGTTTATGCATTATACAGACTGCAAGTGTTTAAAAATGAAAATAGCGACGGCTCTCTTGTCTCCGTGAGTACAGTAATAACCGATGGTAACTTTAACCATATTTAACAGTACATTAGCAACATGCTAATGAAACATTTAGAAAGACAATTTACAAATATCACTAAAAATATCATGATATCATGGATCATGTCAGTTATTATTGCTCCATCTGCCATTTTTCGCTATTGTCCTTGCTTGCTTACCTAGTCTGATGATTCAGCTGTGCAGATCCAGACGTTCTGCCCTTGTGTAATGCCTTGAACATGGGCTGGCATATGCAAATATTGGGGGCGTACATATTAATGATCCCGACTGTTACGTAACAGTCGGTGTTATGTTGAGATTCGCCTGTTCTTCGGAGGTCTTTTAAACAAATGAGATTTATATAAGAAGGAGGAAACAATGGAGTTTGAGACTCACTGTATGTCATTTCCATGTACTGAACTCTTGTTATTTAACTATGCCAAGATAAATTCAATTTTTCATTCGAGGGCACCTTTAAAAAAAACCCTATGAAATGGGACACCACTACTACACGTCATCATAGTTTCTTTTATTAGTGTCCTGTAACATTTAACCAGTATAAACAGCAATGAAGTGAGCACATTTAACAGATTACTTTTGCGCTGTATTTTGGACTTAAGAAAACGGCGCTCGGTTTCAGTTCGAAAACATGTGAGCCTTCAGTTTCTCAAGATGATACAGCATGATACAGAATGTACAAGACTGGTTGCAATGTAATACAAATGAGTCAGTTTTTGCCTTGGTAACGCAAGAGTTTACAGATGATACATTACGTAAATAGTGACTGTGCTACAAAGGATCACAGATATTTCTTTTAACTGTATTATTTAGTTGTGTTCACATCATTCAAGCTGTGGAGAAACTGGCAGCCAGGTAACACATAAGTGATCGATCCTGAGTGGAAATATCACTACCATGATCACTACATGCATTCTAGCAGCACGGTAGTCTGTGTATGCAGGGACATTTCTCATACCGTATTGTTCGAAGTGTGGTCCCGAAAAATCTTCTTTTGAAGGTCTAATCTGGCCCTTGACCCCTTACACCTACCACTCCAGCCAAAAGAGAATCGAGACACCCCTACCCCTTCAGGTGAATGCGCAAAATGAAGGGGTAGGGGAAAGGGAAGAATTGGGATTGGGCCTTAGGCATACTTCATGAATTCCTGTGAGGACCTTGCTTCTAATATGTATCGGCTTCCCTACGTAGCTTCTGTGGTGCGCAGTCACACGTCACATGGTGATGCGGCACCAATCAGAATTGGACTAGTTGCATACGTGCTTCAGATGCAGTCACGCAGAGGCATTCCCCATAGCGTCCTCATTCGACACATCTCATTCCCTCCTGAGGGAACAAAGGTTACAGTCGTAACCCAAAACATATTTGCAGTCTAAAGTCTAATGGACAGTTTAAACAATTACACAAGTTATCTTTAAAACTAAGAGAACGTTAATTCAGTTGATTCAGTACATCGCTAGAAACCGAGAGCACAACAATGTTGATTTTTATAACGGTTTTAATGCTCAATGTGTGGGCTATATCGGCAGATGATATACTTTCACCAAAAATAAACATCCTTGAAGAACTGAAGAAAATGAAGACCATGGAAACAATAGTGAAATCTCTGGAGACTGAAATGGAGCGACTAAGAACAGAAAACAAAGGTAACGTGACGGACACTACATACGTGACAGGCTGGTCCCAGAATAAAATGAAATGCAATAATTTACATATTTATAACACCATATTGCTCATACTGTGATGCCAGCTGTTTAATCTATATTTGTTCAGCTCTTTAAGAACGCTTTGAAATATAGACACAAGTTTGTTTTAAAAAAGATACTCAGCAGATTATTGCTCAAGTGAAAGGACTTCAAAAAACGAAAGTATGAAAAAGTTATGGAAGTTTAAATTTACAGTAAATCAAAAGTACTGTACTAAATATTTTATATAAAATACATATTTTGCAAAATTATTTTTACTCTAAAATTACTAACAAATCAAAGTCATATATCTAACCAATTTGTGTTTGAAATTGTAAGTTGATATCACAAAAATGTAAGTTCCCATGAGATTTTGTTTAGGCGCTGTAACAAAAAGAGCCACCGGGTGTCACCGACATTATATTGATTTTTTTTAATGCATTCTCTAATAAGTCTGGCCAATCACTACTAAGTTCAGCACTTACAGAACTGACCACCACCCTTACAGAGCAGGAAAAAAACATCAGAGAACTGAGGGAAGAGATGAACAAGAAAAATGAAGGTACTTCACCAAAACATTCACTCTTTTATCAATGATCCTCAAAGTAAAACACCTGCAATACATTGTATAGTGTAAACGTTAGTGTAAAGTTGAGTGTACACTGTGTAAATTGTGTTATCTATTACAATAATCCGTGTAAATATCATTTAACAGAATCTTTATTCCTTCACAGAAATTTCAAATCTTACTCTGAGTCAAGTGGAGTTGAGAAAGGAAAATAGAGGTGAAAGTGTGCTTGAATTATGTTCAATTCAGTGTATACGTGTAATACAGTAAAATATCACAATATTGCTTATGTTTTCAATAACAGACAGAGAAATAGCTTTTTCAGCTGCACTGAGGGAATCTGGCGATGGATATATTGGTCCTTTTACCACTGAAATCACACTAACCTACAAGAAAGTCATCACAAACATAGGGAACGCCTACAACCCAATTACAGGTAATTATCAATGAAATGGAGTCATAAAGCTCAGTTTATAGTAATGAAAACCCTTCTGCTCCATTCAGAGCCTCTCTGCAGTTGTGTAATGTGTATGAGAGTTAAATGATCTGCCGTCTTTCTAAACTATTACACAGTATGGTTGGTAAGTAAGCAATCAGGAAACAGCTGATTCTGTATCTCTTGTTATTTGATTTAGGTGTTTTCACAGCCCCATTGAAAGGAGCGTACATGTTCAGAATCTCTATATATGGTCATGCCCCAAATACAGCAGGTGCAGCCATTTATAAGAATGGAGAGCGTATGGTTATAGCATACGATATTCAAGCTCAGGATCGGGAAAACTCCTCGAATGGAGTTGTGTTGATCCTGGAGGTTGGAGATGTTGTCTATGTGAGACTTTGGGCTAACACGAGGTTATTTGATAACCAGAATAACCACAGCACTTTCAGTGGTTATCTACTGTTTCCCTTAAGACAACAGGAGATTTGCAGAATGTGATTCCAATAATTCTGAACCTTCAGGGTATGATTTAAGATGAAAATCATGAAGAAGCATTAACATATGAACCTGTATTAATGAGGACTTTGAAATTTGCAGTAGATTACTGTATAAAAGTCAGTATAATACACTATAGGGGAGAGTGGGGTGATTTGTGCCAGGGGGGAAGTTCCACCCATTGTTTCTGGAAAACCATAGAAGAAATTGGTCATGTGACCACATCATTTTGAAAAGCCATCCATTTTACTCATCCTTGAAAGAAGAGAGACACATGGCATGAGAGGAAAGCACATTTTAGCTAAAAAAACTGTTTTTTCCCTTTCAAAGTAAAATTTCTATGATCAAGGTTTTTTGATTGTAGTGTTTGAACAATTATAGACAAGTTTGAAAACATTTCACACGTTTTCGTGCTTTAGCAGGCTACACAATGAGTCTATACAGTTAGCATGATGTTAGCTCTTGACTGCTAGATCATGCTAGCTTTTCAAACTTGTGGGTCCGGGGTGATTTGTGCCAAAGGGCCTGGGTTGTGCCAGTGACCCCCACTTATGATTATTTTCAACATATTATTAATTTTAATTGTACATTGTACTCTTACATTTTAGCAGTTAAACTATGTGACATTCTTGATTTTAGACCAAAACCCATCATGCCACGCACTTATAAAACACACTTTCTGAAGATGAAAAGCATGAAATGGTGCAATGTTGTGCAAAAGGCATGAAAACAACTAATATTGTGTGAAAACTGAATGGAGATTATCAAATTATCATAAGATTTGTGAGTGATTTAGAGCACAGCAGTATAGTAATGAAAGTTCCTGTCAAAAAAATTAAGTGTATTAAAAGGGTGGCTATAAAAAAAGCCAGTGTTGAGCTGAAAACAGGTATTTTCATCTTCAGAAAGATCTTTCTTCCTCCCCATATTGCATGAGAACTGTGAATTGCTTAATAATGTGGAACAACCTCTAAGTAGGGTTTCCATAGACCTGGCAAATTATTTTGTCTGAGATTGAATCCAGTTATCTAAAAAGACATGGATAAACAAACAAACATTTTCTTAGAAAAACTAAAATCTGAATGTTTATTCTATTGAAATCTTACTGATATGTCAATTGCATAATAATTTGGAAGGCAGTGTATACTTATATCTATCTATTGCATCTATTGCCAAGGCCTTTTTGCCTGAAATGATTCACAGATATCATATATTGTGTATTTAAGTTTTTTGTGTTTTCCCAACAACTACAAAATATGACTTATTCCAACAGTTTAATAGGGTGACAATATCTAAAATAAACCTTAAATGAGTAATTTTGTATTGAATTTGTCTTGCTTTCATATAGCATTACAGTTCAAAACATTAAAATGTTCTGTTTTACTTCAGAAATGACTGGCACAATTTACCCCAACGTATTCTTCCCAAAGGCACAACTTACCCCGCACCAGGGGCAAGTTGTGCCACAAGACCACTTTTTTCCCAAAAGCTATATTTCTGAAACAATTTATTTCAGATCAAAAGTTATTGTTCTCAGGGATGCACCACATCCTGAAATATATGTACATTCTTAAGTTGAAGGCATTACTGCCATGGACTCACTTTAAAGTCACTTTGAGTAAAAACTGGCACAACTCACCCCACTTTCCCCTACTCTAAACTGTCTGTACATGTAAGTTTGTATAAAGAGTTTCAGCACTGAGACAGACAGGACCCATGAATATCACATGTGACTCAAAAGTGTTTTGTTGAAGTAGTAAACCTAATAATGTTAAATAATACCTTTTTAAGAGTATCTTGTTACTGATTCTTGATCTGTATCTCTTCATCCTACAGAAATAAATAAGAAAATATCGAGACACTGTGGCTTTTTTTCCCCAACCTCATATTTCCCCAACAATGCTTGATTTGAAGCACTCATGATATTATATTTCAGTCTCACCAAGATTTTTTATTTTGTTTTATTTTTTAATTTGTTTTTGGTGGCCAAAATGTAAAAAAATAAAAAAATTAAAATGTGCAATGTTTTATTTAAGACACCACATTTACCAGATTATATTATGTTAGATGCACAACAGTCATACATGACACAAAGGCTCTATCATTATTTTGATTTATGGCTTATCATTTTGATTTATGGCTATTCATAACAACAATATACAGTCCATAAAATTTGGTACACATACTCGTTTTCACACTATGTACAAATATGTAAATTTTCATAAAGATAGATCATTCAGATTTTATGTTATTAGTTGCTGAAATTTGATTGACTGTTTGAAGTTTTGTTATGACATCGACTAAAGAATACACTAAAGAATTCACTGATCCTTCAGTTACAGTGTTAAGGAATTTCAGGTGTAGCGCCTCCTATATGTCCAACTTTGTTGCGCCCAGAAGATAAATAACAATTTCTGAAAAATGAGCATTGCCAGTCTAACTTTTTGCCAGCAACATCTGTAACTGCAATGTGCAAAATTTCGTGAAGATTGGACCAACTAGGACAGTGATTACCAACCACGTTCCTGGAGGCCTGCATTGAAACATGGGCAATGTAGAAGCAGACGTCATAACAAAAAGCAAAACATTTACTTTTTACTGCCAAACTCTCCGAAGCACATCCTCTTTCATCCGGTAGCTCCCGAACTTGACTACTATAGACCGTGGCTTTGCTTGTAGATTGTCCTTAAATTGTCTCTGCGCACATATCCTTCCTGATCTATCAAACTGGCTTCCTGTTTGGCCTGGCGCTGTGTTAGCCACTTAATTAATGTTGATGTTGCTTGAAGTGCGATCTCTGTTTGCTCAATTCTCATCTCTGCCTCCTCCAGTCTGTCGTTTGTTCTTTTCAGTGTCTGTACCTTATTGTTTCTTCTGGGGCCGGATTCACGAAACATTCTTAAAAATAAAATTCTTCTTATTAACTGCCAATGTCTTCTTATTTTTTAACTTAAGAAAAAAGACAAGAATATTTTGTATTCCCAAAAAAATCTTCTTAAGAATCTTCTTATCTTTTTTTTTTTAAGATTGTTCTTAAGACAAAACTTAAAAAAACTTCAAACTCTTGAAAAGAATGTTCTTAAAATCATCTTAAAGTTAGGATAACTGAATACTATTTGTAAATCCCCAAAAGGTAAGATTTGTGATGGAATTTATGCTTTTTTCAAATATTAAACCTTACAAAATGATAAAACTTAAATATTTTTTATAAACTATATAAACTAGCATACTTGGCTAATTAGATGTCTGTGTTCCAGATGGAAGTGCTGTGGGTTGTCAATAGGGAGAGAGAGCCAGAAAGGCCTCGTAGAGATCGAGCAGATCCAAACAGACCTGACAGTTTCCATGTTTCATTAATGGTTCATTTCAGTATGCATCGACGTCACTTTCCCGCCGGAACGCGCTCCCTCAGCTGGACTGAGTGGCAAAAGAAGCTGCTGCATGACTGGATTTAATAGGGGAAACTGCGAAAACGCGAGTAGAACAAATGATTACACAAAATTTGGGCTCGAAACTGCCAATGTCCATGAAAACTAATCCATTGATATTGGCATGCAGCCAAGAATCGTGTTTCCTGACATTTATATGTGCCTGATTTCGACGCCGGGAAAATACATAAAGCAAATCTGCCTGTGATTATTTTAGGTGGGTCTAAATCCGAGTAATCACTTATATCAATGTTATATCGTCATATTGTCCAGCCCTAAAACTTGTATAGTTTTTGTCAGTGTTGATTTAAAAACACCCAATTATAAGATGGTAAATATTTAATTGATGAGTTGTCAACACAATTTATAACAATACAATATATAGGGTATGATTTTACCCCAAAATCCAACATTTTGACACAAAATGATAACTGCAAAACATGTTTCTCTGCTGGAGTCCAGCTGTTTCTGTGAATTGCAGTGATCCATTTGCTTTTTTTTCTGTAGCTTTCAGCAGTCTGTAATATATACCTCAGGTTTTGTGTCAAAGCTATTTGTACAGTCAATCATAAAGCTCTTTCCTGTTTTGGATGTGTTTTTCGTGGCATTCACGGCATGCTCTGAAAACCAAATGCTGCCACTCAGTGGGTGTGACCACAGTCATAACGATGGTGACGTCACGTTCATCTCTATTGTGGAATTTTTGTAAATAAGATTTTTCTAAATGGTAAAAAGGAGGAAATCGAAACTCTGCGTGCCCAAATTTGTAAAAGCGTCTTAAAAGTAAACAGAGCAACTCCAAACAACTCGTGCAGAGCTGAATTAGGACAATACCCCTTAGGTCTATTATTAGTGTCCAAGAAAGAGCTCTGAAATCAGCACCTGCCCTGCAGTGTCAGGAGCAGAACCTGCACAGAAATGATAAAATTACAAAAACAAAATTGCATTGCCTATTGGAAAGATGGAACTCTATTTATACCTATATATATATAAAGATTAAAAACCAGCAAAGTGTGTGTGTGTGTGTGTGTGTGTGTGTGTGGAGACTGGACACCAAATTAGATGATGTACTTCTGCAAAGGTGAACAAATTAACCCTGATTCACTATACAGATATGTCAAGTAAACAATTAAATTAAGATAATCAGAGTGATTTAAAGTGATGTCCACCAGCTGGCTTTAATGGCTTTTTTGTTGACTAAATTGGTGATGAAGAATTAGTTGTAGTGTTATACACAGAGAACAGGAGCGCTTGGGTGAAGAGTTCTTGGATTTTAAAATAATAGAAGACACTGACATCCCAGAAAGGGTCTTGAAAACTCCCTTGGTCAAGGTGGATGGTGAAATGAGAGAACCTTCTCTGTGAACGGCCTCAACTGAGACAAGAAATAAATGGTCACTAGAGGGCACATAAAGTGCATAAAGATGCTATGAGCCAGCAGTGCAGATGATTAAAAACTCAAAGTCTGCAGCCTCTGCATACAACAAAGAACTTTCAACAAAACAGACTTATGAAATGTCAGAAAAATGTCTATTTTACTTAAAAACCAAAGCATAGATTGCATATTTACATTGATATTGTTTTCCTAACTGTTTTAATTCTCTTTTTTTTTTTTTTTTTGCACCCCTAAAAAGGTAACTGATTCATAAATCTCACTCCAGTCATGAAGCCAAAGTCGGCAACCCTGCAAAAAAGTACAAGGAAAACCTCACGCAGGAGTTTTTCTGTGTGATTACAATGCCAATGTCATCAACGGAATTACAAAAAAAACATTTGTTAAAAACTACATTTAAAGTGGAAACAATTTTAAACTAGAAGAAACAAGGCTGGAAAATGTTATTACTGGTTCACTTCTTCCATAGTAATTTTAAGTGTAGACCCCTACATCTAGTTTAAATAAAGAAAAAGATGTGATTTCAATCTTCTGGTTGGTTTGGCCCATCAAGCATCTGCAGCATCGCCATCACTTGTTTAATCTCAATAAGTTGTTGTTTTGCAGCCAACACAGATAGATTATGATCCTCCTGCTTCTTCTCAATGGCATCAAAACGTTCAGCGATGGTCTTGAGAATGGTGTTCAAACCTCTCTCTCTCAGAGGAAGTGGGCGTCACATTCAGCACTTCATGTTGAACATGTAACCAGGAAAGAAACTCTCAAAACTCATCTGAACACACATCGAGAGCTTCAGAAGAACTGAGAAGATCATTTATTAAGAGAGAAGAATGAAGATCATCTTGACTTTCACTCTGCTGATGATTCCTGGTAAGAAACTGAACTCAAGTCCTGATCAACAATCACATCAGAAGAAGCAGAACAGAGATTAAATAATGAACAAAAGTCTTTATCTAGAACTAACATGGTGAAATTACCTTTAAAGACACTTTAAAATGCTTTGTTTTTGGCGGCCTGTTTTAATTTTAGTTTTAGTCTAGTCTTTGTGTCAAGCGGTCATTTTAGTTTTTATTAGTTTTAGTCACGTTCATACTCTTTTTAGTCTAGTCAAGTTTCAGTCGACTAAAAGTCTGAGCATTTTAGTCAGAATTATCCATGACTATTTTCATCTAGTTTTAGTCGACGAAAACTGATGACATTTTAGTCAATGAAAATTTTATTTTAGTCTCTTTTTAGTAATGCAATTCTATTTAACCCAATCAATATAGTACAAGTACCTAGTAGTATAGACAAAACTAAAATTTTCTTTTAGCCAAACCCATTTCAAACAAGGTTATCTTATTATATTGTTACCTTATAGATAATACCTTATAATGCCTTGAGATGTCTCTTAAAGTACAGACTCATAACTCCAAAACTGTCAAAGGTAGGTATCATTTGATAGAACACTTTTTTATTTTTTTTTTAGAAAAAATGTAATTACATTACATTACATTTGGACATTTTCATGCTGAAAAACTGCTGATAAAAGACAAAAAAATACATATTTTCTTTTTATAATTTTTACTTTTTTTTTTATTTGACATGGAATAACTCAGGAAGGAAATAAGATCAGAGAAAAAAAATTTTTTTGGAGATGCTCTCCTGCATGTGAGGTGCATCTGGTTCAAATTTTGTGGTGATAAAGTGTTATTCATTTTTTCACAGCTAGATGACGCCCATGGGCGGTAAACTCTGGTTTAGAGGCACTTGTCAGCACTCGTTGGGAGTTTTTCTAAATGGTTAGATGCATTAAAAAGATGAGTTTCCAAGCTTTAAGATGATACCTATTTTGTGTTATTCCACGTTGGAAAACGACTGCATCCCGGAAAGATGAGAGACACGTTTTTAGCTAAGTATGTTAAATCATTTCCTGTGTAATATCTTGTGAACAACGCAATATATTGTGTTGCTTTTGGATTCATTTTAATCGTGAGAATCTGCTTTAAATAATGATGTGCATTTTCTATGACCTGTGCATTTTTCATTAAAGGTGCCCTAGAATTAAAAATTGAATTTATCTTGGCATAGTTGAATAACAAGAGTTCAGTACATGGAAATTACATACAGTGAGTCTCAAACTCCATTGTTTCCTCCTTCTTATATAAATCTCATTTGTTTAAAAGACCTCGAAGAACAGGCGAATCTCAACATAACACCGACTGTTACGTAACAGTAGGGATCATTAATATGTACGCCCCCAATATTTGCATATGCCAGCTCATGTTCAAGGCATTAGACAAGGGCAGCCAGTATTAACGTCTGGATCTGTGCACAGCTGAATCATCAGACTAGGTAAGCAAGCAAGGACAATAGTGAAAAATGGCAGATGGAGCAATAATAACTGACATGATCCATGATTACATGATATTTTTAGTGATATTTGTGAATTGTCTTTCTAAATGTTTCATTAGCATGTTGCTAATGTACTGTTAAATGTGGTTAAAGTTACCATCGTTTCTTACTGTATTCACGGAGACAAGAGCCGTCGCTATTTTCATTATTAAACACTTGCAGTCTGTATAATTCATAAACACAACTTCATTCTTTATAAATCTCTCCAACAGTGTGTAATGTTAGCTTTAGTCACGGAGCACTATCAAACTCATTCAGAATCAAATGTAAACATCCAAATAAATACTATACTTACACGATTAGACATGTTGCATGACGAACACTTTGTAAAGATCCATTTTGAGGGTTATATTAGCTGTGTGAACTTTGTTTATGCTGTTTAAAGCAAGCGCGAGCTCCGGGGGCGGGAGTGTAAGCGTGAGCATTTAAAGGGACCGCAGCCTAAATCGGCTCATATTTAATGATGCCCCAAAATAGGCAGTTAAAAAAATTAATTTAAAAAAATCTATGGGGTATTTTGAGTTGAAACTTCACAGACACATTCAGGGGACACCTTAGACTTATATTACATCTTTTAAAAACACGTTCTACGGTACCTTTAAGTTATGACCACGTGAAATCTACATATTTACCTACGTATCGGTCCCTTTCTCTATGTCAGAGGAAGTGACGTCGTCTGCGTCTGCTCAGTGCGACCTGATGCAGCCCCTGAAGTGAGCCACAGGAAACAGAAATACTGCAAAGTAATAGTAATAACGCGACTAAACGAGACTAAATAACGTTATAACATTTCGTCTCGTCTCGTTTTGGTTAATGAAAATGAAGAGACATTTTAGCATAGTTTTTATTTTGTAATCCACATTTAGTCTCGTTTTTATTCGTCAACAATATTACATTATACATTTAATTATCGTCATCATCACATGACCTGCATTTACGTTGCGTCTCGTCTTGTTTTCGTCACGTGATAAAGGTTCGTTGACAACGATATTTAGTCATAATTTTCGTTGACGAAAGCAACACTACTTTAGTATATATTAGTCTTGTATTAAATGCTGGTTTGTTGTAGGTGTCGTGATCTCCATGAGTGTGAAAGGATATTCAGGAGGTGGAGTCACGATCACATGTGGATATGATGAAAGATTTAAAGCAAATGAAAAGTATTTTTGTAAAGGACAGTGGTCAACATGCACAGATCAAATCAGGACTAAAGAGAAAAATAAATGGGTTCAGAAGGATAGATTTTCTCTGTATGACGACACAACATCAAGAGTCTTCAAAGTAACCATCAGAGATCTGAGTGAACGGGATTCTGGGATCTACTATTGTGGAACTGGGAACTTTGGTCTAGATCCCTACACTGAAGTGAATCTGAAGGTTATAACAGGTGAGTAACTGAGACCCTCAAACCCGTGACGATCTCCAGAACATCACGATACTCAACACTGACTGTAATTACTGCCGTTCACACGTCTAACTCATATCAGACACCATCAATAACCTTTTGATCTCCTGATGAAGATTTACACTCATATCAAATGTTGCAGCAAAGTGACAGATAAATGTGTTTATATTGAGAAAAAATGACAAATTATCTGGGTTTGTGTTTAACAGCTCAACAAATCAGGAGCTTGAGAAGATATTCAGGAGGAAACATCATTATAAACTTCAAATATGAGAAGAAACACAAGAACCATGAGAAATATGTCTGTAAATCTGCAGCAGATCAATGTTTGACTGTAATAAACACTAACAGAGCAGCAGAATGGAAACATGACAGACGATTCTCCGTTCATGATGACGGATCTGCAGGTCTCTTACGTCTGTTTATCAGAGAGCTGAATGAGAACGACTCTGGAGAATATATGATTACAGTCAAAGTTTCTGAAGAATACAGTTTCTTCTCTGAGTTTAATCTGGACATCAGAGACGGTGAGACGCTTTCATTCATTTCTGCATTATTTGACAGAATTCATGAATTTATCTGGTAATTCTAACATTGCTGCTCTTTATTTGGATCTGAAACAGATGATTGTTGTGTGAAGAGCATCAGTCTATCAGCTGCTGCAGGAGGATCTGTGAACATCAGCTGCAAATACCCACAATCCCACAGTAGAGATGTGAAGTTTCTCTGCTGGAGATCTGGAGATGATCTCTGTGCTGAAGAGACGTCTGTGAATCAGAGCAGAAGATGGAGTCCTGAGGGAAAGATCCAGCTGTATGATGACAGAGAAGAGCAGCTCCTGACAGGAAGCATCAGTCATGTGACTGAACAACATTCAGAATACTGGTGTGGAGTTCAGTCTGATCAAGGACACAAGAGCTTCATCACACGAGTCCTGATCAGAGTTACAGGTACGGATGATTTTCTCAAGCTCATTGAAAACCACGACTAACATCTATTCAGCAGATCACTGGATCTTATTCATCATGTTGCTTAAAATCACTGAGGTTTGAAGCTGATTCTATTCAACATGCTTGCAATATAAATATAAAGTGACTTGAGAAGAAAAACAAATGGAGGACAATCGATGTTCGATGTCAGCTGGCTGTCCTGGAGCGCGTTCTGCTTTACAGTGAAAAACTAAGTAGAAAAAAAAGATTATAGGTGATCTTCTTTCTCAATATTCCACTTTCGTGGCATGTTTGTGGCTGCCATGTTTAATCTAAAGAAGCACGCAACATTCGGTGTAGTTGCTCGATCTTATTGGCAGCCGATCGTAAATATCAAACACGCTTGGAATCATGGAGGGTCTGATGTGATCAAGAGCAGTAAAATAATCATAATGACACCACACAACTGAGGATTTTCAAATTGGGCCATACTCCCCAGATCGTTGGGGGGGTGCAAATCAGGCTTAAAATCTTCAAGTGTGTGTCCAGCCTTAGTCAGCCAATGATGAAAAATGGCCCATTGTTGCCCTAAGGCCAATTGTCAGCTTGGTGTGTCCCAGACTTAAAATGAGTGAGATTTTTAGTGATTAAAAAGGGAGCACCCTTTGCGCGCTTTCTACCAAATCCTGCGTACGTAAGATACAGTACAACTTACTGAAATCCATATCATGTCACATAATCGCTCAATCAGTGTTTCATCCGAAGAAAAAACTTCAATAAAACCATGTTTAAACAATGTCATATAATATCAAATTTAACTCAGAAATGTCATTCTATGTTTTAAAACTCATTAGTCAGCTAGAAAAATTAACTTAGAGAGAAGCATTTTCTTAATTATATGCACTATATTGCATATTCATTGTATTTTTACTTAACCTGTTCTTCAATATTTTAATATTTTAATAAATCCATTTTATGACAACTAATACCATTTAATTAAAAAAGAGTAGAAACATTATTATGCCATTAAAAATGTATTATAATGTTATAAAAACTTCCTTGTGTGTAATTTAATGGTGCAGTATGTAAGAATTCTGTCCACTAGAGGTCGCTAGAGGCCTATTCAAAACAAAGGCGTATCTTGATGACGCCAAGTTTGAGAGCGGAATCTTGGGACATGTGGTCTCCACCTCAACGGGCGGTGCAAAAGAATAGGGATAGGACTTGGGAAGAAATCATGTTCATGGATGTGATTATTAATGTTACTGTAGTATGAAGCAGAGCAGGAGCGAGTGTTGTGGAGCTGAACGAGGAGCTGGAGCGATTGATCAACACACGCCTCGAGCAGCGGGACTTTTATTATGACACAGTCACCGGCGCTGCTTTCACTTTTCTGGTCATGAGTATGAGGTAACAGCTCTGTTTATCATATTAGATACATTTGAGAGTGTTTAAAATGATGTTATAACGTCACTCTGTGCGTTCGCTCGGCGGCTGCTGTGAGACACTGTTACACACTGCAGTAAGATAGATCGATTTTACAATATCATATTAAATGCTGGATGATTGTGTTGATAAATGGCATGCAATTCATTTTAAAACATATTGTATGATGGAGAAAATGCTGTATTACTGTTACTAAAAATAAAGCTGCATCTGATTATGCTATGTTAGCTACTTCACAAAATAGTGTTTTTCTCTGAGGCATGGTAAAGCATGGTCGCTGTGTACGACGAAGGCGAAGAGCCGAAACGTTTGTCATCTTATCTCCTGTGCATCTCAATTAAAGTTTTTTTAGAGTGCAGACCTCTTTGGTATTCTTAATACAAAATAAAACCGGAAACCGAGGGTAACGCGGGTATGACGCGATTGATAGGCGACTCCTCACACGTCCCGGACCCTTGGTTAAAATTGCAATTTTCTCACAATTTACAAATAGTTGGAAACATTTGAGATATTGTAAGTACACAACTGAAGAAAATATACAACACTGGCCTAGTGGTTTTTGGATATTTTACTGCAAAAATATTACATATTGCACCTTTAAATGTAAGTAGCCTACAAACCAATTATTTTTAACCTTTAATATTATAAGGATTAACTATATTATAACTGGGGTTCCTTATAGTTTACAGCGTTAGTTGAGAGATGTTTTTTCTTTGAGGAAATTTGCTATGTACTGTACCTGATAGGCCCCAGATTAATCAATATTGATCAAATTGTGACATTGAAGTCAATGGCCAGCCCCAGCGTCAATTATTTTTTTATTTTTTTTTAACTCGAAGTAAATGTCTTTTCACAAAAACTTTCTAGAGGGGGATGATGCCCCCAGACCCCCCTACAAGGATTTAATTCAGAAACATGTCTGTCACCTTTTTGCATGTCTGATTCAAGTATAACCACAGGACTACTTTTAATTTAGATGTTCTTTCTGTTTAACAAAGCAAAACCACAAACTGCAGTTCAAAAGAGGAAGAATAAAACAAACTGCAGTTCGTATGATTCAGTCTATGCAGGTAAAAGTTCATCTTTGTGTAGAAAAATGCTGCTGTTCTGCACAATGAGAAACTGCACACATAGTAAAGCAATGGACAGTGTTTGTGTGTTTGACTGATTTATTCTTCAGTTCACTCTATAAATGTGACTCTAATATTGTTATACAGTTATAGATATTTGTTCGTTTCACATTCTTATTACTTAATGTTCCTGAAACTCACAGAGTCTCTGTCAGCGTCTGATGTTTCTTCATCAGTGTGAATGCAGGACCTGGAGATCTGATGCAGTTTGAAGCAGTTTTTAGTTCTCTGTGTGTGTTGTATCACTGCAGTGTTTGGTGTTGCAGCATTAGTGCTCATTTGGACACAGTATTACAGTTTTTAATGTTAGTACAGGTGTGGTCATCTGGATGCAGTAGAACTGCAGGTTTTAGTTCTGCTGCCAGTTCTTTTACCACACTTGTACTATAGTTCACTGCAGTTTAAGGGAGCTCATCAGTAACACTCATCTGTACTGTATTATTCAGTGTGAAACCACAGGCTTTATTTCCAGAAACTCAAACAAGCAAAGTTTTTGTCCATCAGGAAATAGAATTATGGGTAGTAAATGTGTGAATGACATCAGTAACATGTATCTTCAACAAAATGATGTCAAGTTCTGGGTGTGAAAAGGCATCATTTAGAAATGGTTTATTTATTTATTTATTTATTTTTTCATTTTTATAAAAAAAAATAATTCAGAGATGACATCACCACCACCACCACCATCATCTTCATCATCACCATCACCACCATCATCATCATCATCATCACCATCTTCATCATCTGCTGCTTCTTTCTCATCAGTCCAATCTTCAGCGTTCACAGGCGTTTCCAGAACTTCTACATCACTGGCGTCTCTGAACACATCATCAGGTGATCTTGTGCTGAAATACAAACATGTGATCAATGGGTTTAACGCCTCCTAGCAGCTGAAATACATTACTAAACATAAAAATAAATTATATTTTCAACTCTAAAATAAACAATAATATTACATTTAACACATTTTAAATAGAATAATATATAAAAATAAATAGCAATAATAACCCAATCATTCTCATTTGATTATTGAGTTCAATCTGCATTTTGGTGGTTTATTATGGAATGCCAAAGCTGCCAAAATAAGAAATAAATAAATATGCAAGTAAATGTAAAATACATAAATACACAATGAAATGTAAAAAAAATAATGTTTTTTACTTTTATTTTCTATTTATGCATAATTGCATTTTTCCTTCATTTTATTTTTTTTCATTTATAATTTTTGTGTCCACTTTTATTTATATATGTATTCATTTCTACATTTCTTTGTCCATATGGTAATATATATAAATAATATGTAAAATAAATAAATAAATGTAGACATAAATAAATAAACATATAAATAAGGTATATATATATACACAGCTTTTTATTTTATTTTTTACATTTCTTTGTATATTTATTAATCTATTATTTTGGCAGCTTTGGCATTCCATAGTGGAAAACGTTTTGATTTAAGTCAAGAATATGCTGTTTTTACATACTTGCTGCCATATACGGTTCAAACAGTATATTTAGGACAAACTATCTGGTACATTCAGTTATATACAAACACAACTGATAAGATGGAGACAAGATCATTATTTAAACTATTAGCATGAATGTACAATGTGAAACCTAGTAACTGGTTTAAATTTTTCCTCCACGGGTTAAACATATTGCATAATTTGTTTGACTGAAAAGCTTGTATCTAAATATTTTACATTCTACCAATGATAAATCTGTGCTAGATATGAAGTTTTATATAGGGACACTGAGAGCCTTTGAGCTGTTTATAATCACTACGATATAGTGGTTTGCATAAACTGACTGTAAAATATGTATTTTATGTATGGGAATAGCATATTTTTGATATATGGGGTATGATCATTAGGCTTCTTTTTGGGATATTTTGATTGGTCATTGGGCAGGTTTTGTTACTCAGACCTGACAACCCTGAAAATCCAACATCATGGTCTGGTCAATCCAACTCCAAACGTCAAGCTACACTCATGATCTGATCTGATATTCAGCTCAAAGTAATCAGTTTCTCTGATTATTTCTCCTGTGTTTTCAGGCTCTTCTCTGATCATCCCTCTGGTTCTGGTTCTTCTGGTTCTGATCATCGCTGGACTCTCATTCCAGTTTCTCTGTAGGAAGCATCAGTCTCGAGGTAAAACTCTTTCTGAACTACTTTATCAGCAGAAACTCTCAATTTATACCCAGTTTAATATTATATTTTAAAGGCATTTTAACATTCAATATGCCATAATTGCAACTTATTAGTGTATCGCTGAGTGGAAGGTCCAAGGAAGAAAAGATGAAGGTAATATAATACAAGGTTTATTAGATAAATACAAAGATAATAGCCAACATGCAAGACAGCATCTAAACGTGACACGAACAATACTGGACAAACACTGAGTGAACAGGAAGAACTTAAAAACAATGGTGATGAACTAAAAGACATACAGCTGTGATGATTAGTGTTAGTGTCCATGGTAACGGATAAGTGTCGGGAACTTCAAACAAAGGAACAAGTGATGATGACAACAAACTAAAAGTCCATGAATACTAAGAGAAACTGAATGTGACTGTGACAGTACACCCCCCTCCGTCAAGGCACAACCTCGTTCCATAATGGAACAACAAAGGGGGGTATGGACTGGGTTTTGGAGGTGTTTGAGGAGATGATGAAGTGATGATGAGAGGCTGAAGTGACGGGATGGTGATGGGAGGACGACCAAATCCCAAATCCCGTGCCCACAGCGGAGTCGAGGAGGGGAGGAGCCAAGAAGGTGTAGAGGCTGACAACAACTGGGGGACAACCGACGGAGACTCGGGAGATGGATCCACGGGCACAGACGGAGAGCAACATCACTGGTTCTGGAGATCTCAGGATCTCAGTGATGCCATGCTGGCGAGCATCAGAGATGGAGCCAGAGTACCTGAGTGCTGAGACGGAGGTGGAGCTGAAGGTGGGAGGAGCCAGGGTGGAGCCAACAGGAAGAGGGAACCCAGTGAAACCACAAGTCTGAGGGTCTTCGGTGGAGCTGAAGGTGTGAGGAGCCAGGCCGAAGTCGACAGGAAGAGGGAACCAGTTGGAGCTGCAAGTCTGAGGGTCTTTAGTGGAGCTGAAGGTGGGAGGAGCCAGGGCAAAGCCGACAGGATGAGGGAACCCGGTGGAGCCGCAAGTCTGAGGGTCTTTGGTGGATCTGAAAGTGGGAGGAGCCAGGGTTGAGCCGACAGGTCGACAGGCTGAGATGGAGCAAAGAGGTAGAAGGCAGGAGGCTGAGCCACAGGATCCTCTTGCACGACCTGCGGCTCAATGTCACAGGTACTCCCCGGAGACAGCGCAGGGCTGTAGACATTTGGCAGCTGCAGGGCTGGAGGACTGGCTGAGCTTCATGGTGCTACCAAAGTTGACAGAGCAATGGTAAGAATAACACAGTTTATGCAGGTTAATGAAAAGAGGAGGTCATGGTCCATATAGTCATTAGCGCCGACTAATAAAAGTGGTGATACAGGTAGCGGGTGGGATAGGGTAGGAATTTATTGTCACTCTTCCTTCTTCTATTGATGTCGCGGACTCACACCCCTGGTCAGGCTCATGATGGAGCTCCACTTCCGGGGCGAGGGTCGGTTCTGTCCTTTTTTCTCTCTGGCTCTGGCTGATGTGTCGCGGCAGGTGGTAGCTCTCCGTCTGTGGAGTGCACACATGACTACTCCTTGGTTGATGGAGGTGATTTGGGTCTGGCTGTGTTCTGGACCGGGTGCAATGCTCTCCAGGTTCACGGGGTGATGGTAATTAGCCCCGATCCAGAACAGTGTCTTCAAGGGTTAGTTTTCTCATTTCTTTCATTTATTACTCACCCTCATGTTGTTCCACACCCGTAAGACCTTTGTTCATCTTTGGTACACAAATTTCTGAACCACACATAGGTAGCAACGTCATTGTACCTTTCAAGACCCAGAAAGGTACTAAAGACATCATTAAAATAGTCCATGTGACTGCAGTGGTTTAACCTTAATGTTATGAAACGAAGAGAATACTTTTTGTGTGCAAAAACAGAACAAAAATAATGACTGTATTCAACAATTTCTTCTCTCCCATCATTCTCCTACACTGTTGATGTAGTGAACACAGTGTACCACTTCTGGGTTCTATGCTCTACAGAATGTCGACTCATTATTGGTCGGGTCCTGCGTCAGCATCACATGCGTGCTTCATGGTGCTCACATGTACAGTGTCGGCCAATACTGAGCCGGCATTTGGACGTAAACACAGTAGTGCTGCACTCCGTTCACTGCATCAGCAGCGTTGAAGACTGCACAATTATTCGCTAACATGGGTTATTTGTCCAATTCAGTGCATGTTGTACGTATCAAATTTTAAATAAACAAAATCACTGAAAAAAAAAACACTTTAGTACCTTAGCACCTTAGTGTTTTATTAAGATGTATGCTTCATATGTCAGTATCAATATGCCCATCTCTACTGTTTTCCCACTTTCTGTCGCCACCTATAGGCTGCAATGAGACATGAGCAAAATACAGACACTTGATGATGTGTGAAAACATTTACACAAAACATCAGTTTTGAATTGTGATATACAGTAATGTCATTAATTTAGGATGCTTGTTTTTGGCAGGTGGTGATTCATCATCTCAGACTGGACCTGGAGAACATGAAGTGGTGAGTCCAGTTACTGTATAAAATGTGGATTTATATTCAAAATGATATTAATCTCTAATGCCTTCCATCCTGATGATCTTCAGAGCTGTAAATAATTTCTCTGTCTCTCCTCAGGTTTCTCAAACTGGTTGCGATTACGATGAGATTAAAGAAACTCACAAACAATTACCCACAAATTCTTCTGATTCTTCTAACTGCGTTTACGCTACAGTTCAGAAAGACACTGGTGACTCTCAGTGCTGCATCACATCTGCAGAGGATCTGAATTATGCAGTGGTGGATTTCCACAATGAATCGGACTGTCCTGACAGTTTCAGTATCAGGAATAATCAGGATTACAGTAAATATGCTGCTGTCAATCATCTCACTGCTTGATGAGCCACAGCAGAGAATATAAATTTATTGAACAAAAATTATTTTACTTATCAAAACAGGAAATAGTGCAAGCTTTGCAAAAGTGATTGTTTTGAAGTGTGAACAAGTATTAACTTAGACATTATTAAAAACACATTATTTTATTTGCTCCATCAATCTTCAATACAAACATATGTATTATTTCTGCAATAATACACTCTGGGAGTAGTGAAAAGCACATCATTCTTAAGGTGTGCTTTTGTACCCAAAATATTTTTTATTATCAACCTTTTTACCTGCGTAATGCCCATCCAAATGGTCCAGTGATGGTTTCCAGTAAAGCAGATGAAGGTTTCCTGCACATTCTGTCTTTTCAGTGTGGCAATGTAGTTTAATTCCAATTTACTTTTATCTGACTCCATTTTATCAAGACCTCAAGTTTAGTTTAGAATGCCAATTGATTGTTGGTCACTTGTATAATACAAACCCGATTCCATAAAAGTTGGGACACTGTACAAATTGTGAATAAAAAAGGAATGCAATAATTTACAAATCTCATAAACGTATATTTTATTGACAATAGAATATAGATAACATATCAAATGTTGAAAGTGAGTCATTTTGAAATGTCATGCCAAATATTGGCTCATTTTGGATTTCATGAGAACTACACATTCCAAAAAAGTTGGGACAGGTAGCAATAAGAGGCCAGAAAAGTTAAATGTACATATAAGGAACAGCTGGAGGACCAATTTGCAACTTATTAGGTCAATTGGCAACATGATTGGGTATAAAAAGAGCCTCTCAGAGTGGCAGTGTCTCTCAGAAGTCAAGATGGGCAGAGGATCACCAATTCCCCCAATGCTGCGGCGAAAAATAGCGGAGCAATATCAGAAAGGAGTTTCTCAGAGAAAAATTGCAAAGAGTTTGAAGTTATCATCATCTACAGTACATAATATCATCCAAAGATTCAGAGAATCTGGAACAATCTCTGTGCGTAAGGGTCAAAGCCGGAAAGCCATACTGGATGCCCGTGACCTTCGGGCCCTTAGACGGCACTGCATCACATACAGGAATGCTACTGTAATGGAAATCACAACATAGGCTCAGGAATACTTCCAGAAAACATTGTCGTGTACACAATCCACCGTGCCATTTGCCGTTGCTGGCTAAAACTCTATAGGTCAAAAAAGAAGCCATATCTAAACATGATCCAGAAGCGCAGGTGTTTTCTCTGGGCCAAGGCTCATTTAAAAAGGACTGTGGCAAAGTGGAAAACTGTTCTGTGTCAGACGAATCAAAATTTGAAGTTCTTTTTGGAAAACTGAGACGCCATGTCATCCGGACTAAAGAGGACATGGACAACCCAAGTTGTTATCAGCGCTCAGTTCAGAAGCCTGCTTCTCTGATGGTATGGGGTTGCATGAGTGTGTGTGGCATGGGCAGCTTACACATCTGGAAAGGCACCATCAATGCTGAAAGGGATATCCAAGTTCTATAACAACATATGCTCCCATCCAGATGTCGTCTCTTTCAGGGAAGACCTTGCATTTTCCAACAATGCCAGACCACATACTGCATCAATTACAACATCATGGCTGCGTAGAAGAAGGATCCGGGTACTGAAATGGCCAGCCTGCAGTCCAGATCTTTTACCCATAGAAAACATTTGGAGCATGATAAAAAGGAAGATGCGACAAAGAAGACCTAAGACAGTTGAGCAACTAAAAGCCTGTATTAGACAAGAATGGGACAAGATTCCTGTTCCTAAACTTGAGCAACTTGTCTCCTCAGTCCCCAGACGTTTGCAGACTGTTATAAAAAGAAGAAGGGATGCCACACAGTGGTAAACATGGCCTTGTCCCAACTTTTTTGAGATGTGTTGATGCCATGAAATTTAAAATCAACTTATTTTTCCCTTAAAATGATACATTTTCTCAGTTTAAACATTTGATATATCATCTATGTTGTATTCTGAATAAAATATTGAAATTTGAAACTTCCACATCATTGCATTCTGTTTTTATTCACAATTTGTACAGTTTCCCAACTTTTTTGGAATCAGGTTTGTAATTTAGCTACACATTTCATTATTCTATTTAACTCTTTATTGAAATTACACCCGTTTACCCGGTTTCCTATACCGCACTGGCCCGGTATTCTAGAGGCCGTACCCACTTAGCTCATTCTAGAATACATTATTTAGTTTAGTTTATTTAGGTTTAAAACTTCATTTGACATGCCCCTCTGCTCCACCTAAGCTATACTTTAGTCTGTTACTAACCTGAGTGTAGATTTGTGGTGTTATGGACTTAATGTAATCTGCTAGAGTTTCTAATTTCAGAGTTAGTCAGAATAAATTCAAATGTAACAATTTATTATTAGTCAGATAAATGTATTATGTCAATTACATAATCAATTCAAAGATAATTGATACAAAACATTAAGAGGCGTAAATTTCATCTGATAGTTGGGGGGACAATATACATAAAATTTCTAAAGAACAATTTTTGAAGGGGACACAAATAATACAGCCAAAATTTTACTTATAAGGATATATGTACACAGAGGAAAGCCTTACGACTATTATTAGTGTAGCATGGAGACTGTGCCATTATGCTAATTCTCAATGTTTCTCTTTGGTTCAGTGAAAAAAACTGACTAATTGACCAAAATATTCTTTTTCAAAACCATTTATTGTCGGCGCCAATGGCCTCATGGGCAGTGCACTGACATGTAGCGCTAATGTGCTTCGGGCGACCCGAGTTCGAGTCCCGGCTCGTGGTCCTTTTCCGATCCCGTCCCCCTCTCTCTCTCCCACTTTGCTTCCTGTCTAATCACTGTCCTATCATAATAAAAGGCAAAAACTGCAAAAATAAATCTTTAAAAAAAACAAAAAAACATTAAATAACCATTTATTTATTGCAATATTTTTGAAGTTGTTTACAACCAAGTCACAAAATACGATGAATACACACTGTGCAAAACCCAACACACAACAGTAAATCTATTAGCATTTATTACAGTTCACACATATGCTTATCAAAATGTTAGTTGTAGTTGGTGTGGGTGGCCGGTCTCATTAATGCATACCTACCTGCTATGCTTACCTTAAGGACTCCTTCCAAGTCTGTTTACCTGTCTCCAGTGTTCTCCATGATTCCTAGTGTCTCCGTGTCTCCAGTGAGTGTCACCGTATCCAGTCTGTTCCATGCCTGCCTGCATCCACGTCCCTGGGAAAATATAAGAACCTCTATCAGATCCAGTCACTGCCATTGTCATGAACTATCCTGCCGTTAATCACCTGCATTCTGCCATTCATCCTCTGGTTGTCAAATAAACTCTACTTAACTATTACCTGTGTCTCTGTCCCCTTCTGTGTGTAACAGAAGACCGGACCAACACCGTCAACAACCAAGATGAGCCATCCGGATCCATTTCAAGACCTGGTCGATGCACTTCGTCGCACACTTACCAGCACTTCCACTCCGGCACCTCCAGCGACCACTTCCTCATTCCCCGCTGCATCTCTTCACCCATTGCGGTCGCCAGTCCCATGGCCAAACCGGCGCCCTTCACTGGCTCTGCGGAGAACTGCAACGGATTCCTCCTGCAGTGTTCGCTGGTCCTGGAGATGCAACCGCACCTGTATCCCGACGACAGCACTAAAGTGGCATACATAATCTCTCAACTCGAAGGAAAAGCTCTCTGCTGGGCTGAACCACTCTGGACACAGAAAAATCCCATTGTCAAGTCATACTCAAGTTTCCTCAATCACTTCAAGGAAGTGTTCAGAAAACCAGCCTGGGATTCATCAGTCGGTGAGAGATTATGCCAGTTAAAACAAGGTTTAATGTCTGTGTCTGATTATGCCCTTCAGTTCCGGACTTTAGCTGCTGCAAGTGGCTGGAATGAGCAAGCTCTTATTACCACCTATCGACAAGGGCTCGATCCACGTGTGCGGTTGCATCTCACTGCATACGAGGATTCCATCAGGCTCGAAAAGTTCTTCCAGTTATCCATCAGATTCGCCACTTGTATGCAGCTGTGTCTCGATGAGCACCAGGGCCAGCCGCTCTTCCCATCCAGCCTCTGCCAGCCAGAATCCGTCAGCCACCCAGAACCAGCCAGTGAACCCATGCAGGTTGAATATTCACATCTCACATCTGCTGAGCGACAGAGGAGGCTGACCCAGAATTTGTGTATCTATTGTGGTCGTCCCGGGCATTTCATCTCTGAATGCCCCTTCCGTCCTGTGCGCCCTATGGTGAGTGTTATTATGCCTGTGTTGAATAAGATGAAACCACTCACTATTGTTGTAAACCTTACTGCTGCTGATCTCTGTCTTCAAGTCTACGCGCTCCTCGATTTTGGGTCAACTGGGAATTTCATCTCTGGAGCCCTATGTCGCCAGCTCCAGCTCAAAACCACTGCCATGCCGAAGATCTACCAAATCCACTCAGTAACTGGAAAACCTCTTCATCAAATTCATTGCAGTGTGGGACCTCTTCACCTCCAAATTGGTATCCTTCATATGGAGGAGATTCATCTGCTGGTTCTGGAGGAGTCAACAGCTGACGTGATTCTAGGGCGCCCCTGGCTTGAACAGCACAACCCCATCATATCCTGGAGGACAGGAGAAATCCTGAAGTGGGGTAACCAATGTTTTCCTGACTGTTTCCCTAAGTTCCCGATTCCAACTTGTCAATGCCCCCTATATATTCCAATACTTTATGCATGAGGTGCTCCGG
Organism: Megalobrama amblycephala; assembly: GCF_018812025.1. Classification (NCBI taxonomy): domain Eukaryota; kingdom Metazoa; phylum Chordata; class Actinopteri; order Cypriniformes; family Xenocyprididae; genus Megalobrama; species Megalobrama amblycephala. Next base: position 1,185,803 of record NC_063054.1, on the reverse strand, counting down.
GAGTTCCTCCACAAGTCAGTCCTGGTCTACATCAACGACATACTGATATACTCCTGGAGCATGGCCGACCATCGCCGCCACGTTGCAGAGGTCCTCCAATGCCTGAGAGACTTCCATCTGTTCCTAAAAGCCGAGAAATGTACCTTCCACCAGTCCTCAGTGCAGTTCCTGGGTTACATTTCCGCATGGACAAGAGGAAGGTAACCGCAGTCAAGGACTGGCCCATTCCAACTTCTGTGAAAGAGTTACAAAGGTTCCTGTGTTTCGCGAACTTCTATCGCCGCTTCATCAAAGGTTACAGTTCCATCACCAGTTCACTCACCAACCTTCTCAAGAATAGTCTCTGTCCTGGACTCCAGCCACCACACAAGCCTTCGACACTCTCAAGGAAGCCTTCACAACCACTCCACTCATTGTCCATCCAGACCCAGAGCTCCCTTTCGTCATGGAGGTCAATGCCTCGACCACAGGAGTGGGAGCGGTGTTGTCACAGCAGCGGGGGAATCCTCGTAAGCTCCATCCATGCGCCTTCTTCTCTCACAAGCTCAACCCGGCGGAGATCAACTACGACATCGGAAACCGGGAGCTTCTGGCCATCAAGCTTGCCCTGGAGGAGTGGAGGCATTGGCTCAAGGGAGCTAAGCAACCCTTTACGGTCCTGACTGACCATAAAAACCTTGACTATCTCCGAGACACCAAAAGACTGAACCCCCGCCAAGCTAGATGGGCGTTGTTCTTCACAAGGTTCAAGTTCACCATATCATATCTCCCTGGATCCAAGAATGTGAAAGCTGATGCTCATATTATATATTCATATTATATCATATTATAGTCCCGAAGAAATCTCTGATGATCCAGAGCCAATCATCCCCGAGAGTCTCTTTGTCAGCCCCATCACTTGGTCTGCCGAAACGCTCCCCGAGCCGAGTGCCTCCACCAACATCCCGCCGGGTTGTCCCCAGGGATTGCAGTATATCCCACGGACATGACGCACTCCACTGATTCACTCCACACATTCATCACTGGGCACTGGCCACCCAGGGGTCAATGAAACCCTCTCGCTATTAAAACAGTGCTTCTGGTGGTCCAACATGGCATCCGACGTCAGGAGGTCCGTACAGGGGTGCCGGGAATGTGCCATCTCCAAGAGCCCGCGACATCTTCCCTCCAGAAAGCTCCAACCTCTGCCCGTTCCCAACCGCCCCTGGTCACACCTAGGAGTTGATTCCTCATGGATCTTCCAGTCTCCAACGGTTGTACCTGCATATTGGTGGTAGTGGATCGATTCTCCAAGTCATGTAGCTTAATCCCCTTGCCTGGACTACCAACGGCTATGGAGACTGCAGAGCTCATGTTCAACCACATGTTATGAACTGCACGAAGATATTGTATCTGACCGTGGATCACAGTTCACCTCCAGAGTCTGGAAATCATTCTTCAAGCTCCTAGGTGTGACCGTATGTCTCTCCTCTGGTTACCATCCCCAGACGAACGGGCAGACGGAGAGTAAGATTCAGAAGATCGGCTGTTTCCTACGTACCTTCTGTCACGGCCACCAGGACTCCTGGAACCAGTTTCTGGGTTGGGCCGAGTACGCCCAGAACTCTCTCCGTCAGTCCACCACAGGTCTTACTCCGTACTCGGTTTCCAACCCCCACTGTTCCCTTGGGATGGGGAACCATCGGACATCCCTGCAGTAGATTACTGATTACTGGAGAGCGAGAGGGTCTGGGACTCAGCCCATCTCCAACTCCAGCGGGCCCTAAGCAGGCGCAGGGTGACAGCGGACCTTCGGTGTTCCCAAGCACCCGATTACCAGCCAGGACAGAAGGTCTGGCTGTCGACCCGGGCCATCAGGATGCACCTGCCCTGTAGGACGCTGAGTCCTAGATTCACTGGCCCCTTCACCATCACTCGGAGGATCAACCCTGTCACCTATCACTTGCAGCTCCCTCCTGAGTATCGAATTCACCCAGTTTTCCACGTGTCCTTATTAAAGTCTCACCATCCCTCTGTTCTTTCCTCCACAGAGCCTAGCGAAGCTGAGGAACCCCCCTTTCCGCTCATCGTGGATGAAGGAACGGCCACCACCACGACGTCGGGGTCCACGGTCCTCAGGAGCGGACCGTGGAGGGAGGTAATGTCACAGACACGCCAGGCTCTGCACTCACCCAATCACAGCGCACTCCCTCCCCTGAGTATTAACTAGCTCCACCTGACACTCATCACCTCCTTCATCAGCGACACTACTTAAGACACTCCAAATCACACAGTCATTGTCTGGTCTCGTTAATGCATACCTACCTGCTATGCTTACAATAAGGACTCCTTCCAAGCCTGTTTACCTGTCTCCAGTGTTCTCCGTGATTCCTAGTGTCTCCGTGTCTCCAGTGAGTGTCACCATATCCAGTCTGTTCCACGCCTGCCTACTGTTACGTCCCAGTCTAGGAGTGGAGGAGTAACATAAAAGAACGTCACGTATGGAAAGATTTGTGTTTATTGTAGGAGCTTAGCAGTTTTTTTTTTTGTTTTCCATCCACTATTAGGTTCAGGAATGGGCATAAACCAAAAACAACAAACAAAACAGAAACTAACTATTTTTAATAATCTACCTTAACCTAACAAAGAAAAAATTAACAAAAATACATCAAACTTCCCTGTCTCCCTATCTGCTCAAAACCAGGAGAAAATTCTTAATAAAAATAGATGCCCACTCCCAACAAATGTGGCGTAACTCTATTTACAGATTACCTTTTAATACCGACACATTTTAACCAAATAAAGATAAACCCCTACTGAGTGGTGACATTTACAGATTACCTTTTAATACCGACATAAGAAAATAACCAAAAAAGATATGGTGGGAAAAACAGTGGGTCAATATCGTAAGGCATACAACAAGCTGGAGTATTAAAGATCACTTTACAACAGGCCGGAGGAACGCTGACAACAACGCGTTCTCCCGGCAGAACACACACAGAGCCGCGCCCCCCTTTGCATTGCGCAAAAGCGCGCTTTTAAAGGATGCGATAACCAGCGAGGAGCCAATCCACTTTCCCAGACAATTAGAAGCCGGAACCTGGAGCAGAGATGAAAGAAACTCGAAAGAAAAAAGAAAAAAAGAAAAAAACCAAACACTAATCACAGTAGAATATTACATACGTCTGAGGACATAACACTCCCACCAATAAGAAACAAAGTCTAGTATTAATAAAATAAAATGTAATATCCAACAATAAAAATTATGTACCAACTGACCTGGAGAGAGCATCAGCGATAACATTGTCAGTTCCTTTCTTGTGCCTTATTTTTAAATTAAATTCTTGCACAATTAATGACCATCTCATCAGACGCTGGTTATGATTTGACATGCGCGACAGAAAGGTCAGGGGATTGTAATCAGTAAACACTTCAATTGGGAGAGAACTACTGCCCAAATAGACTACAAAATGTTGAAGTGCTAAAATTAAAGCAAGAGTTTTTTTTCAATAGTACTGTAGTTCTGTTGAGACTTTAAAAACTTCCTCGAGAAGTAACACAGGGGTGGTCAACTCCACGGTTATCCTCCTGTAAAAGCACTGCTCCGGCTCCCACAGCACTAGCATCTACCTCAAGATTAAAAGGGCGAGTGAATTCAGGGGCAGCGAGAATTGGAGAAAAACACAACAAATCTTTTGCCGCTATAAAAACGTTTTCACATGATGGAGACCAGATAAAGTTTCTAGAGGAGCTCAACAAGTCAGTAAGCGGAGCCACAACAGAAGCAAAATTTTTGCAAAATGCTCTGTAATAGCCCACCATCCCGAGAAAACGGCGCAACTCTCGTTTGGTCTTAGGTGCAGGATACTGAAGGATGGCGGCAACCTTCACATCGACTGGACGAATTTGACCATGTCCTACTTGCTTTCCGAGGTATGTTACCACAGCCTTGCAAAATTCACATTTAGCTAGGTTGATGGTTAATGAAGCGTCACTCAACCGGGTAAAGATCTCCCGTAAGGTTTTAATGTGCTCTTCCCAGCTATTGGAATATACAACAACGTCATCCAAATAGGCTTCGCAACTTTTAACTCCAGACAATACTTTCTGCATTAACCTTTGAAAGGTAGTGGGAGCGTTTCTCATCCCGAATGCCATTACGGTGTAATTTAGAAAGTTATCTGGCGTCACAAAGGCTGATATTTCAGATGCACAGGCAGTCAGCGGCACCTGCCAGTACCCTTTAGAAGATCGAGTTTCGTTACTAAGCGGTAAGCGGTACTAAGCTTCTCGATCTATGCAGTCTTCCATACGGGGCATAGGGAAAGAATCGGGTTTTGTGACACTATTAACCTTGTGGTAGTCTGTACAAAATCTATATGTTCCGTCAGGCTTAGGCACAAGAATACAAGGCGAGCTCCACGGACTGGAGCTGGGAACAGCAAGCCCTTGATCAAGCAAATGCTTCACCTCCTCTTTCATTATTTCCCATTTTACAGGATTAACGCGATAGGGATGTTGACGTATGGGAGCTGATCGCTCAATCTCAATATCGTGCACTATTGCAGTAGTCTGAGTACTCTCTGTATCTGCAAATAAAGAAGGATATTCTTTAATTAACACCATAATATCTTGACGCTGCCGGTCAGGAAGGTAAGACAACATTTGTTCAATGTTTAACGTTTTCCTTCGGCGATCTGGAGTACGTACAACATAGTCAGTTTCACTAAGCTGACTTTCAATTTCATATGGACCACCAAATTTCGGCTGCAATGTCGAACCTTGGACTGGAAGAAAGACCAACACCGAGTCTCCAGGCTGAAAGTTTCATTTGAAAGTTTCGCTTCTTTTATCAAAGTGACCTTTCATTTTGTTCTGTGCCGTGACTAAATTCTCTTTTGCCATGGCACACGCTCGATGCAACCGGTCATGGAATTTGCTCACATAATCTAGAACAGGCATAGGGGAAACAGATTCGTCAAGTAACTGTTAGCGTAACATTCTCAACGGACCGCGAACAGTATGCCCGAACACCAAATCAGCAGGTGCAAATCCCAAGGATTCTTGTGTGGTTTCACGGACCGCAACATTAACATAGGTAGTCCCTCATCCCATTCTTTTCCTGTTTCCACACAGAACTTACGCAGTAGAGTTTTCAGGGTTTGATGGAAATGTTCTAGCACTCCCTGAGTTTCTGGGTGATAGGCGCTAGATAGTATATGTTGCACGTTTAATTCGCGAGTAACTTTGGCGAATATTTTCGATGTAAAACTCGATCCTTGATCGGTTTGGATCATTTTTGGCAGCCCAAACACAGAGCAGAATTTAATCAATTCCTGGACCACCCTTTTCGCTTTGATTGTGTGCAACGGAATCGCCTCCGGATAGCGAGTCACCGCGCACATCATGGTGAGGATGTATTGATGCCCAGCTTTTGATTTTGGGAGTGGGCCAACACAATCTAAAATAATATGCTCAAAAGGTTCTCCCACTACAGGTATTGGATGTAAGGGAGCAGGTGGTATGGTCTGATTGGGCTTACCGGTCAGTTGGCATACATGACACGAACGGCAGAAAGCAGTGACATCGGACTTCAACCCCGGCCAAAAGAAGTAGCGGAGCACTTGCTCGTATGTTTTCCTAATGCCTAAATGACCAGACAGTACATGATCATGAGCCAGTTTAAGTATTTGTGCACGATACGCCAAGGGAACTACAACTTGACAAAAGGTGTCATCCTTTTTCCATCTACGCATATGCACTTTGTTATCCCAATAAAATGCAACTCCAGAATCAGGAAGACTATCCTTGTCAACTGCAGCTGCAACACATGCACCTAGTGAAGGATCAGATTTTTGCAACATGGCCAACTGCTTTCTTCCGATCTGGAGTGACTTACGTTTTGTGTGAACACTTTCAGTTACAGGTAACATTTCAGGCTGAACGATAACTTTAGCTTCCACTCTTTCACCATCAGATGCTAAAAATGAATCTGACAGGTCAACGACATCCTGGAGCTTACGAGCTTGGGCGCGCATTACCGCACAGACTGGGAACGTATTAGGAGACTGCTCAGCTTTTTCTGTTAATTCACCTAACACATTAGGAGTGTCCACAACGACAGGCTGCGAAAAAACCTTACCTCCAGCTAAATCGTTTCCCAGTATGAGGTCCACCCCCTCCACTGGAAGCTGAGATCGCACGCCCACCTGCACACATCCTGAAACAAGTTCAGATTTTAAACACACAGTATGTAAGGGAACCTTAATACAGCCGAGTTCCACACCTCGGAGCAACACATTAGCTCCCGTATACGATTCATTAGACAGCGGCAGCACTGTATTCAACATAAGTGTCTGAGCGGATCCTGTATCACGGAGCACAGTTATTGGCTTAAAAGCAGAGCCATCAGATAACGCTACTTATCCAGTTAACAGAAAAGGTTCATATATCGACGACTTAGTCGATTCAGCAGGTGTGGTTGAGACGGATTTTATAAAAGCAACACTTTTAGACTTAGTCTGGTTTTAATTTTTCCATGCTTCACAATCCGCAATGAGATGACCTGAATCAAGACAGTAAAAACACACTCTTTTTTGTGCTGCATGAACTGGTGGAGGTCGACGGCCTCCTTGTGTTCTCCCGCGTACAACTTTAACAGCTTCAGCAACATCTTTCCCCGGCACTGCAGCAGACGAGCCCACAACTTTCTCGTGCCAAACAACATGGGAGAAAACCACCCTATGAGTTAACACAAACTCATCAGCAAGGACAGCGGCTTCTGCGAGCGAAGATACTTTCTTATTATCAGAAAGACAACCTTTCAAATCTTCTAACAACATTAATTCACGAAGTTGCTGGAATGTGTTCACTTTGCATGCAGCACACCACTTATCAAATAAAGCCTGTTTTTCCCTTGAAAATTCAACAAATGTTTGTGCGACTGCTTTCTTATGATTTCGGAATTTTTGTCTGTAAGCCTCGGGGACCAGCTCATATGCACGCAACACAGCCGCTTTTACTACATCATAATCCAAACTGGTATCAACAGGCAGGGATGCACATACCTCTTGAGCCTTTCCCACTAATTTACACTGTAAAAGAAGAGCCCACATTTCTTTTGGCCACTGAAGGGCTGCTGCTACTCGTTCAAATGCAATAAAGTAGGAGTCTACTTCAGCCTCTCTAAAAGGTGGTACCAATTTAACATGTTTCCCTACATCAAAAACGGGAACTGCATATGAACCTGCTACAGGGGCTGCAGGGCTCGAAGTAACAGGCGCCCCAGTCGCGGCTGGCAGAGAAGCGAAAGAAGGTAACCCCGGAGATTGCATGTGTATATCTTCAACTGGATCCCCACGAATATCAATGCCCCGTTTTCTCATCTCCATTTCCATTTCTAACTCTCTTAAATGCAACATTTTATTTTGATGCTCTTGCCGCCTTACTTCTAACTCCAACTCTTTCAATCGAACTGCTAAGTTGGATCAGGAGGTACAAAGAGAGGGCTGTGAGGCTGCGCAATTTGGGAAGGTTTTTCTTCTTCACCTAACACGACCGCCTCTTCCTCGGATTCACTTGAAACAGTTACATCAAAGAAATTATAATAAATTGAAACAAGCCACGGAGAAAAAGAAAATGAGCGGCGCTAAACAAACGAAAAGAACAAAACAAAACATTCAATAACTAATTCCCCGCCCTCTAAACTAACTAAAAACAAAACCAGAAAATAAAGAAATCTTCGGCGTTCACGCCATAACTAAAGCTTCACTAACTATTAAACAAAACTTACATAAGGTTGCTCCCGCTCCTTCCCTAATGTATCTAGACAGAGTCAATCCTGCGTGTTTGTAAGATGTAAGTCACGTGACATTCTTTCCTTTTCTTGATCTCCGGGCTGATGAAGTTTTCAGTTCAGATAAGGCATTCTCTGTAACAAACATTCAAGGAAGCAAACAAGCAAGCGAACCACCACTAAATCACAGCATTGAGCAACAAACACTCCAAGCTCCTCCTCTTCCGTTCTCCACGGCGTCCTTTATCCCGTACCCGATAATGATTGGCTGGTGATTCATCATGACAGACAGATTATTTGACCAATCACGATACCTGCAATAGAAAGACAGCAGAGAGCGGAAACACAAGAAACCAATAACAAGGGGGAGAAGAACAACCAATAACAAAAAGGGAGGGGGCAACAATCTGAACACGTAACAGGGCAATATCTGATATTCTACTAACTTTCGATAAACTCCTTCGTAGAAGGGGACAGTGTAAACGCGGTCAAATCAAACTCCATTCTCTATAGTCCTTCCTCCCACGTTAAAAAGAAAGCAGGCGACAAACAAAAGAGAGAAGACTTACCGAGTATGATGATAAGTCTTTTAGATGAGCCCCCAATTTATGTTACGTCCCAGTCTAGGAGTGGAGGAGTAACATAAAAGAACGTCACGTATGGAAAGATTTGTGTTTATTGTAGGAGCTTAGCAGTTTTTTTTTTTGTTTTCCATCCACTATTAGGTTCAGGAATGGGCATAAACCAAAAACAACAAACAAAACAGAAACTAACTATTTTTAATAATCTACCTTAACCTAACAAAGAAAAAATTAACAAAAATACATCAAACTTCCCTGTCTCCATATCTGCTCAAAACCAGGAGAAAATTCTAAATAAAAATAGATGCCCACTCCCAACAAATGTGGCGTAACTCTATTTACAGATTACCTTTTAATACAGACACATTTTAGTCAAATAAAACAAGCTCCTACTGGATGGTGACGTTTACAAATTACCTTTTAATACCGACACATTTTAACCAAATAAAGATAAACTCCTACTGAGTGGTGACATTTACAGATTACCTTTTAATACCGACATAAGAAAATAACCAAGTGGGTCAATATTGTAAGGCATACAACAAGCTGGAGTATTAAAGATCACTTTACAACAGGCCGGAGGAACGCTGACAACAACGCGTTCTCCCGGCAGAACACACACACAGAGCTGCGCCCCCCTTTGCATTGCGCAGAAGCGTGCTTTTAAAGGATGCGATAACCAGCGAGGAGCCAATCCACTTTCCCAGACAATTAGAAGCCGGAACCTGGAGCAGAGATGAGAAAGAAACTCGAAAGAAAAAAAAAACAAACATATTACATACATCCGAGGACGTAACGCTGCATCCACGTCCCTGGGAAAAAATAAGAACCAGTATCAGATCCAGTCACTGCCATTGTCACGAACTATCCTGCCGTTACTCACCTGCATTCTGCCATTCATCCTCTGGTTGTCAAATAAACTCTACTTAACTATTACCTGTGTCTCCATCCCCTTCTGTGTGTAACACCAACAAGCTATCACAAGCTACCAAACAAGCTAGGTAACTTTATAATTGCTAACATAGCGGACTCACGGAAAAAAAATCAGTTATCTTTTTTTTTTGTTATGACTAATTACTCAGCATCATCTGTACTAAAGAGAAAATTTCACTTCATCTGAAGTTTTTGAATAAAATAGCCATGTTTCAGGCTGGATCAAGCTAATGCGCAGTCCTAAATGCGTGTCTCTTGTGCCTCATTACGGAGGCACATCTGACTGTTTCTATAGAAAGGGTATGCACGTGATGTCACCGTCGGCCGTTATGACTGCGGTTACACCCACTGAGTAGCAACATTGGTTTTCACCATGAATGATGCAAAAAAAACCCCACACAAAACACATCCAAAACATGAGAGCTTTGCGATTGACTGTACAAATAGCTTTGTCCCAAAATCTGAGGTATTTTTATGGACTGCCGAATGCTACAGAAAAAAGAAGCAAAAAGGATCTCTGCAATTCACATAACTGGACTCCAGGCAGAGAAACATGGATTTGCAGTTATCATTTTGTGTCAAAATGTTGGATTTTGCGGTAAAATCATACCCTTTATATTGTATTGTTATATATTGTGTTGACAACTCAAAATTTACCATCTTCTATTCTGCATAATGTTTTTTTTTTAATACTGACAAAAACTCTACAAGTTTCAGGGCTGGACGATATGACAAAATATATAACACTGATATAAGTGATCACTCTCATTTAAACCTACCTATATTGTATTTATATGAAGCGTTCACAGTCAGATCTATGTATTTCCCCGGCATCGAAATCAGGCACATATAAATGTCAGGAAACATGATTCCTGTCTGTATGTATATCAATATCCATGGATTAGGTTTCTTTGACATGCTATAAGGAACACTTTTGGGCCCAACCTTTAGTGTTATCGGTAACACTTTAGTATACTGATCCTTCATTAATGAATACCTACACAGGAACAAATGAATAATGCATTATTAACACTCTAGTAACTACTATTAACTAACAGGAAACTCTGATTAATGAATTAGTAAGTAATAGTGCTCAGTTGAAGGTGGTAGTTCACTATTAGCTAATCAGTAATTACCTTTTCTTTCATACCTCCCAGAGATCTACTAAGAACTACTATATACAGGTTCATAATTAATGTGAATAATGCATAATGTATAATTAATTCTACAGTGAAGATCATGGTAACCCACTAGTAATGACTGAAGTGTTGCCAAATCCTTCAGAAGGATTTACTGATTATTTGGATCAGTATTCTAAAGTGAGAAACATGATAACTCTCTAGTAACTACTGAAGCCATTGTAAACTTTTGAGGTTTTTGTAAAGTATTGGATAGTTATAACTCAAGAGTTACTATATAACTCTGAAGTAACTACTTCTTATTTGGATCAGTATTCTAAAGTGAAGATCATGGTAACCCACTAGTAGTTACATAAGTGTTACCAAATACATCAGAAGGAATTACTGTACAAAACTGTACAAAAAATGTGCAAAAACCTCAAAAGTTTACAATGACTTCAGTAGTTACTAGAGAGTTATCATGCTTTTCACTTTATAATACTGATCCAAATAATTAGTAATTCCTTCTTAAATATTTGGTAATGACCTTCACTTTAGAATTAATTATACATTATGCATAATTCATGTTAAGTATGAACCTGTATATAGTAGTTCTTAGTAGTTCTCTGGGAGATATGAAAGAAATGGTAATTACTGATTAGCTAATAGTGAACTACCACCTTCAACTGAGCACTATTACTTACTAATTAATTCATCAGAGTTTCTTGTTAGTTAATAGTAGTTACTAAGAGTGTTAATAATGCATTACTTATTTGTTCCTGTGTAGTTATTCATTAACGAAGGATCAGTATACTAAAGTGTTACCGTGTAATCGTTTGTTTTACTCGTGTTTCCACAGTTTCCCTATTAAATCCAGTCATGCAGAAGGTACTTTTACATCGATGCATACCCAGGATAGTGAACATCAATCATGCTGAATCTAACTGACATTTATATTCACATAAAAAGAGAACACATACCTATTAATTTGCAACTCCATTAAGGTTTTTAAGTCCAAAGGCTTACACATTTAGAAAAATATTGATAAAACATCTTATGTTTACGTCACTTTTCTGAGCATTTTTTATTAATTTTCCTCTAAATTATGCGATGATTGCAATACTGTTATCCTTTCAGCCAGAGCAACAGAGGGAGCTCATGAGAAGAAAACAGGAGTTATGAGCTTTACGAGTTAACCAGAGTGTGTGAATCTGTGAAAGATATGCGAATGCATTAGTCTGGTATCAACAAAGGCACGGGGAAGAGATGTTCCTCAAGCAGTCTCTGGTATTTTCCATAAACGTGTGTATTATTATCGCAATGGTTAACATAGCCTTTAGTATCGCATATGAAAGCGGAAACACGACTGGCTCTGGCACGCACGACACCAGTAAATCATCACATCATAAGACTTTGGTGCTAGCATCAGTGACAGGTGAAGAACAGACAGCGGGTTGTTCATGTATTGCAGGGCCAGGATGCTCTTGTTGTCATGCAGTAGCACTTTTGTGGATGGTCAGTAAAGTAAAGGACAATTCAGGGCATGCAAATTGTTTATTGTAATGTGATCTTATTAACTAATAAATGTACTAGACTGAAATGTTGTCCCTGAGCGCCATAACAACATCTCTCATAAAGGTTTGCAACTTTACAAAGTAAACAATGATTCGAAAAACACTTTTCGCAAAATACCATTAGTATGCTACTTCCACCGCCTCTCCGGAAGTTGTACCCACATTCTTTTTTACAGTAGCACCTCTGATTTTTAAGTAAATCAAGGAATCTTCAGCATTAATGAGGATTACTTTAAGGAATGCTGGAATTAAAAAAACTGGCTGAGAAGCTGGGTGTGAGGTCAATTCACTTGACAATGAGACTGTTGAATGATTTTCTTGAATGCTTATCAATGGATTTTAAATATGGTTTGGAAACATCTAATGAAGATATAAATGCCATTTTCCCAGAGTTAAAAATTGCACCTGCTTTTGATGCTTTTCAAGAAAGGGAAGGGACTTTGCTTACCTTCAGGACTCCTGAACTAGAACTTTTCAGTGAAACTGGGGAAAAAGCACAGCATGTTACATGTGTCAAAGTCTCACATATGGGACTCTGGGACTTCCCATAAAGGTAGCTGGAGGACCTTGTACAGGGTATTCCATTGAGAAAAGGTCTGGGGATCTTCAGTGGAGAATTGCACAGTTTAATAGCTACAAACAGACACTAACCCTTGATCCACAGGTAGAGGAGGGGTGTCCATTCTGTGGGCAAACATTCTTTTTTTTTACTGTAATTTTTTTTTTATGGTAGACTTGAAGCTTTGTTATCTCAATTAGAAGAATGGTGTAGAATTTTAGGATCAGTGTCCTCACCTATACTTTTATTTATGGACCTAAGTATAAAAAAACAGAAGGCAAATCCATTTGATGCTTAATTATTTGTTTGGGCAGGCCAAAATGGCAATTTGGCTATCAGGCAAAAGGTAAACTAAATGGTATGAGCTCAACTGATGTAGTGTCAATATGCTTATTATCAACTGGTTACCGCATCCTCTCTCTCTCAGAGGAAGTGGGCGTCTCTGTCACAATCAGCACTTCATGTTGAACATGTAACAAGGAAAGAAACACTCAAAACTCATCTGAACACACATCGAGAGCTTCAGAAGAACTGAATATACTAGTAACAGAAGATCATTTATTAAGGGAGAAGAATGAAGATCATCTTGACTTTCACTCTGCTGATGATTCCTGGTAAGAATCTGAACTCAAGTCCTGATCAACAATCACATCAGAAGAAGCAGAACAGAGATTAAATAATGAACAAAAGTCTTTATCTAGAACTAACATGGTGAAATTACCTTTAAAGACACTTTAAAATGAATCTCACTTCAGTATATATTAGTCTTGTATTAAATGCTGATTTGTTGTAGGTGTCGTGATCTCCATGAGAGTGACAGGATATTCAGGAGGAGGAGTCACGATCACATGTGGATATGATGAAGGATACAGAGCAAATGAAAAGTATTTTTGTAAAGGACAGTGGTTAACATGCACAGATCAAATCAAGACTAAAAAGAAATATAAATGGATTCAGCAGGATAGATTCTCTCTGTATGACGACACAACATCAAGAGTCTTCAGAGTGACCATCAGAGATCTGAGTGAACAGGATTCTGGGATCTACTACTGTGGAACTGAAAGAGATGGACTAGATCCCTACACTGAAGTGAATCTGAAGGTTATAACAGGTGAGTAACTGAGACCCTCAAACCCGTGACGATCTCCAGAACATCACGATACTCAACACTGACTGTAATTACTGCCGTTCACACGTCTAACTCATATCAGACACCATCAACAACCTTTTGATCTCCTGATGGAAGATTTACACTCATATCAAATGTTGCAGCAAAGTGACAGATAAATGTGTTTATATTGAGAACAAAATGACAAATTATCTGGGTTTGTGTTCAACAGGTCAACAAATCAGGAGCGTGAGAGGATATTCAGGAGGAAACATCATTATAAACTTCAAATATGAGGAGAAACACAAGAACCATGAGAAATATGTCTGTAAATCTGCAGCAGATCAATGTTTGACTGTAATAAACACTAGCAGAGCAGCAGAATGGAAACATGTCGGACGATTCTCCGTTCATGATGACAGATCTGCAGGTCTCTTACGTCTGTTTATCAGAGAGCTGAATGAGAACGACTCTGGAGAATATAAGATTACAGTCAAAGTTTCTGAAGAATACAGTTTCTTCTCTGAGTTTAATCTGGACATCAGTGACGGTGAGATGCTTTCAGTCATTTCTGCATTATTTGACAAAATTCATGAATTTTTCTGTTAATTCTAACATTTCTGCACTTTATTTGGATCTGAAACAGATGATTGTTGTGTGAAGAGCATCAGTCTATCAGCTGCTGCAGGAGGATCTGTGAACATCAGCTGCAAATACCCACAATCCCACAGTAGAGATGTGAAGTTTCTCTGCTGGAGATCTGGAGATGATCTCTGTGCTGAAGAGACATCTGTGACAAAGAGAAATAAATGGATCCGTGAGGGAAAGATCCGGCTGTATGATGACAGAGAAGAGCTTCTCCTGACGGGAAGCATCAGTCATGTGACTGAACAAAATTCAGAATACTGGTGTGGAGTTCAGTCTGATCAAGGACACAAGAGCTTCATCACACGAGTCCTGATCAGAGTTACAGGTACGGATGATTTTCTCAAGCTCATTGAAAACCACGACTAACATCTATTCAGCAGATCACTGGATCTTATTCATCATGTTGCTTAAAATCACTGAGGTTTGATTTAGATGTTCTGTCTTTTTTAAAAAGCAAAACCACAAACAAGTGGTTCAAAAGAGGAAGTATAAAACAAACTGCAATTAAAAAGAGGAAGTATAAAACAAACTGAATTTCAAAAGAAGTATAAAAAAACTGCAGTTTGTATGATTGCAGGTAAAAATGCAGCTTTATGTAGAATAATGATGTTGTTCTGCACAATGAGAAACTGCACACATACAGATGGTGGTCAACCAAAATGCCTATTACTGCCGCGTGTAACGCCGCCACAAGGCTGCAGCATTATATACAACCCAGTGACGTCACTCTTGTCACGAAATCACAACCAGGGTGTAAAATGGGGTGTAAAATTAAGAAGATGATAAAAATATGAACGAGTGAAGTTTTATTATAAATAACAATTATTTTAGGCTATGTTGTGTTAGGTTTTCCCCATAAAACATAAACTGTGTGTTATTAGTCTATATCAAAAAATTGTGTATTAACGAGGCAAACAACCAACAAATGCCATCAGCCATGCTTTACTGATGCTCAGGTTCACATCATACATATGTCATATCACACATAACATCACATGACTTAAATACTAGCTCCTAGGCATATAGGAACCAATGAATGCAACTCATGAATTAGTGAATAATAATAATACACATTATCCCAATACACTACGCCTTTTTCCACCACCAAAGGTTAAAAGAACTGTTTACCTCTGCGCCCATTCTGCATCACCCAGATCCTGAAAAGGAATTCATTGTGGAGGTGGATGCTTCTAGCACTGGTATTGGAGTGATACTATCACAGAGACAAGGCAGTCCTCCCAAGTTATTTCCCTGTGCTTTCTACTCACGTAAACTTACCCCTCCAGAACAGAATTACGATGTCGGGAACCGTGAACTGTTGGCCATGAAGGCGGCCATGGAGCACTGGCGGCACTAGCTGGAGGGAAGTAAGCATCCCTTCACCGTCCTGACAGACCACCGCAACTTGGAGTACCTGAGGTCCGCCAAGCGCCTCAATCATCGTCAAGCCAGATGGGCCCTGTTTTTCACTCGATTTCAATTCAATGTTACTTACCGACCTGGCACCAAGAACACAAAGGCTGACGCTCTGTCACGGCAGTTTGAATCCAGTCTCACCCCACCATCCTGTGAACCCATTCTACCCTCTACAATTGTGCTCGCACCTGTACTGTGGGACGTCATGTCCGAGATAACTGAGGCTCAATGGGAGGAGCCTTCTCCGGCAGAGTGTCCAGCTTCACTCACTTATGTTCCTGCTGCTCTCCGTCAGCGAGTGATTCAGGAGGTTCATAATTAACCCAGTGCAGGACATCCAGGCATAGCCGCGACCACACAACTTGTAACCAACCGTTTCTGGTGGCCAACCCTGTCTTCTGACATCATCACTTACATTCAGAACTGCACCACCTGTCAGACCACGAAAACCCTCCGGCACTCGCCAGCAGGCCTTCTTCAACCTCTACCGATTCCACAGCGCCCTTGGTCACACATTGCCATAGACTTCATCACCGACCTACCCAATTCCCAGGGACATACCACCATACTCACTGTGATCGATCGCTTTTCCAAGGTTTCATTCCCCTGTCCAAACTGCCCACTGCCATGGAAACTGCTGAACCTCTCTGTAATTATGTCTTTCGTTTCTATGGCCTGCCCGAGGATATAGTTTCTGACCGTGGACCTCAGTTCACCTCCAGACTCTGGTCCTCATTCTTCCAGAGGCTCAACGTCAATATCAGCCTCACCTCTGGGTACCATCCACAGTCCAACGGGCAAGCTGAGAGGCTCAATCAAGAACTCATTCGGTATTTACGCTCCTACTGTCACCAGAACCAGTCGGATTGGAGTAGATATCTGTTCTGGGCCGAATACGCTCAAAACTCACTTCACAAACCTGCCACAGGCGTCACCCCATTCAAGTGCATCCTAGGCTTTCAACCTCCTCTCTTCCCATGGACCGGGGAACCCACTGACTTACCTGCTGTGGATCATTGGCTACAACGTAGCGAGGAGGTCTGGAATGAGGCTCACGTTCACCTGCAGAGGGCAGTACGGCGAACCAAGGAACAGGCCGATCGTGGTCGCCGACCGCCACCTGACTACAGACCTGGCCAGATGGTTTGGCTCTCAACCCGGGATCTTCGTCTCCGTCTACCCTGCAAAAAACTTAGTCCCAGGTACGTGGGTCCATTCAAAATCTCAAGACAAATCACTCCAGTTTCTTACCGTTTAGACTTACCACCTGAATATCGTATCTCACCCACCTTCCATGTTTCTTTGCTTAAGCCCGCAGGTGGTTCGAGAGCAGGTGAGAACCTAGAGGGGACCGGTGACCAGAGAACCCCTCCTATCATCGTTGAGGGCGAGGAGGCCTATCAAGTCAACGAACTCCTAGATTCCAGACGCCGGGGTCGTGTTCTGCAGTATCTGGTCGATTGGGAGGGGTTTGGCCCGGAGGAGAGGTCCTGGGTCAATGCTGATGACATACTAGATCCAAATCTCATCATGGATTTCCACAGGACCCATCCGAAGCGTCCGGCCCCCCGGCCTCGTGGAAGACCTCGGCGTCGCCAGGCTCCTCGCTTCAGGAGCCGCTCGCAGGGAGGGGGCTCTGTCACAGAAACGGTCTCTGTGGCTCCCTCTGATCGCCACCTGAGGGCGCCGTCACCGGAATATTGACTGTTCTCTGAACTACAAATCCCACACCACGTACCTGGGCTGATTACCCACCACCTGTTGTGCATTATCTGGACTATTTAAGACTCCATTACCCCATCATGCTTCGCGAAGTCTTGTTTTGCCGAGCATACATTTCTGAGCGTTTACCCTGTCTATCGATATCCTCTGTTTGTCCTTGGACTGCCTACTCACTCTGATTCCTGTCTGCCGCCTGCCTTGTTTATTACTGCCTGTCTCACGGATTACCCTGTTCAACCTGCCGCCTGCCCTGACTATCTGCCTGGTATTGTTATTGATTTCTGTCTTGCCTGCGTTACACCTGTTGCCGTTATCTGACCATTGCCTGTACGACTACGATTGTTTAATAAAGCTGTATATGGATCTCCCCGAGTCTGCTGCCTCGTTACAACTACATTACCTCCCCCATTAAAGTTAAACATGTCTCTGAAACGCTGTGGTACTTAATAGTCCATTTAGAATGTCGCAAACCCACTGGACTTGAAACCAGGTGTTCTGTTGATTTTAATGCTACTTCAGACTCACATGTACCTGATGTTCCAGCAAATCCAGAATCTTGATCATTGGTTTCAGTGTATTGAGCAGTCTCTTTTTCATTCTGTGGCACTGCAGTCTCTGAGGCAGAACTGTGTGATCTCAGTTGATCACCATGCCGTCTATACACAGTGTCCGATATCAGAACACGTACCTTGAGGGACTTGACTTGGCATTCTTTGTTCTTGTTGACAGATTTCACACTCCTTGCAAACTCTCTCTACATCCATATCAATTTTGGCCACCACACATATTTGCGAGTCAGAGCTTTCATTTTAACAATGCCAGGGTGTCATGAGTGAATTTTTTAAAATTGGTACAATCACTTGTGTGCCCTATAGCGCACATCCCTGTTCCACCGACAGTTCATCTGTTTTTGCATAGAACAATTTCAAATCCTAGAACACTTCAATTGGCCAACCTTCCATAAGATAACAGAAAACTTTCAAAAGTTCTTCGTCTGTTCTTGTCACTCTGGCAATCTGTGCTGCGTTTGAGGAGCTTCTTGTAGATGGTTAGTCAGAAGAGTGTTGATATTCGCTGATATGGCTTCTGTTCCAACATCTGTCATTTCAAGTAAAGGAATTTGTGATCAGCATTTCCATGATTTTCTGCCTTATGATAAATGATGTGGTAATCATCTGCTGACAAAATTATAGCCCACCGCTGAATGCAAGTGGCAGCCATCAATGGGAAATGCTTATGTTCACCAAACAGTGTCACTATTGGTCTATGCACCAATTCCGTTAGCTGTGGCATCACATGCTAAAGTCAAAGGCAGTTGTGGATCATAATGTATTAACACTTTGTCACTAGTCAGCAGTTCTTTACACCTGTTCAACACACATTGTTCTTTTTCCCCCTAGCTTTCAACAGTCTACAGTATACCAGTGTTTCTCAAACTGGGGTACGTGAGGTGACAAAAGGGGGTACGCGAACAAAATGCGGAGTAGTTAATTTAACTCTACCATACTTTAAAATAATATTAAAACCGAGCATGTATTTATAGCTGGCAAAAATGCCGTAAATCCATTACATTTACCTCATGTTTTGCAGTCTAAAATGACTGCATCCACACAAGCAGCATGCATATGATAGATTGCGTGCAGTCTGTTGCCTTAAATCGCGCTATATTACTGCCGTTCTCGACAATGCACTTTTGTAAAAGTGGGGATTTAGCACTTGCATGAAGAACAAATATAGACACAGATAGTGGATTTATATCAGTTTAAGACTCAAACTTTCTTCGATTCAAAAACATACCTTGTGTGAGTTCTTGTATTTAATGATGATAACGAGGAAGAATGCAATTGTACCCAAATATCCACATGACTGCAAATGTGACATTATTATACAACAGGTCAAAAAACAAAACGTACATTTTAAACACAGTACTGTCAATATTTATCGTGAGAGTCAATCGTGAGAGTCAATGATTCAATGATTCATTCATAGCCACTTGCTTCGTTACTGAATGAATGACTCAATGACTCACTCATAAAAACAGTGACTTGCTGCCACCTACTGGCAGTTTTAGTTTAATATTTAAAAGTATCACTTCGTTTTACCATCATTGCATATTTCTCTATTAAACATTTTTTATTTAAAACATTATTTATTTTATAAAGTTATTCATAAACGTAAAAATATGCACTGGAAAATCAATTTAGGGGGCAAATATTTTCCCTTAATGGTAAAGGTGTGACTGCAGGCAAAGTGGAAGAGAGGGGGTACGCAGAAGGATGGGAATCCCTTCAGGGGGTACTCCACGCTAAAAAGTTTGAGAACCACTGGTCTATACAATGGTACCCACACGGTGCTCTGATGTGGTTCAAAACGCCCATAATAATTTACCAGGCCTAAAAACGCTTGCAGTTCCTTCACATTTGAAGGTGCTGGTGGATCTTGAATAGCTCTCACCTTGTCTTTTGTTGGACACACCCCTTTTTCATCAATCATGTGACCCAGGTATTCAGCTTGTGTTTGTCCCCACCCACACTTACATTTCTTTACTCTTTGACCTGAGTCTTCTAGACGCTGTAAGACTTTGCAGAGGTTTGCCAGATGTTCTTGCTCATCTTGACCCATGATCAACAAATCATCCAAATAAACATTAATTTTCAGATCTTCCATCAAAGTTTCCATAATCTGTTGAAAAATGGAAGGGGTTGAACTGATGGCAAAATCTAGACGATTATACACATATAATCCCTCGTGTGTGCTCGTTGTATACTTAGAATCATCATCCAGTAAGACCTGTTGAAATGCCTGAGCTAAGTCAGTCTTGCAAAACAACTTCCCTTCACTCAGAGTGACTAACACTTCCTCAATTCTTGGCAAGGGATACACTTCAGTATTAGTAGCTTGATTAACAGTAAACTTGTAGCCTCTGCATAAACAAATCGTGGAATCTTTGTTTATAACAGGAACAACTGGAACGGCCCACTCACTGTATTTTACTAGAGATATAATGCTGGCTTTTTCCAGTCGATCAATTTCCTTCTCAACACGTTCTTTCATAGCAAAGGGTAGAGGATGACTTTTATAAAACTTAGGTGGAACATCTGGTTTCACTGAAATAGTAGCTTTAATGTCCTTTAGAGTGCCCAGCTCATTCTTAAAGACTTCACTGTACTTGTCAAGCACTTCTTGGATAGACACAGGCTGCTTAGTTTGACTCACATATTGAATTACTGTCCAATTCAGCTTAACTATCTGGAGCCAGTTCCTTCTACTACAATTAATGGTAACTCGTTTATTTGATCCTCATATTGCACAGTAGCTGTGAATTGACCTAATACTGGAATGCATTCACTGGTGTAGGTCTTTAACTTCACTCTAACTCCCTCCAGTGGCAAATGGGCGAATGACTGTTTATACACTTTTTGCGAAATGATGCTTACAGCTGCACCTCTATCAATTTCCATCAATAAATCTCGCTGATTCACAGTAAAATTCACAGAGAATGGCTGTTTCACAGTATCACTATTGTTCAGCATATATATAGGCTGTAACTTTGAGCTTGTTCGGTTGTTCAGCAGATTTATTGTTGAGATGTGGCTTCCTTTTAACTTTGCATGCTTTCTTTATATGCCCAATCTTTCAACATTTGTGACATTTAGCACTGAGCATTGTGGCTTTTGCCTTTACAACGGTAGCATAATTGTCTCTGGTGATGAACAGTCTTTTCATTTACTTTAAGAGATCACATAGAGCCTCATCCAAACTTCCACCAAAGTCATATTTCAACGCACATTGTTTGAGTTCAGCAACATACTGGGACACAGTTTCATGGGGATTTTGGACACAGCACTGAAATCGGAAACGTTCAGCTATTATAAATAGCTTTGGTTTAAAATGAGCCTGAAGAATATTCACAATTTCTTCAAATGTTTTATCCTTTGGCTTTTCAGGCTGAACCAGATTCCACAGTAATCCATACATGGATGATCCCACAACACTAAGCAAAGTCGCTATTTGTTTCCTATCATCCACGTCATTTGCAATCATGAAAAGTTCCACTTGTTCAATATACGCAGACCAGGATTCATTTTCTGGTTTATACTCATCTAGTCTTCCGACTTATGCCAACGATCTGCTCTCTATTATTTTTTTTCAAGAAATTGTTGTAAAACTGAATACGATCATATACATTCTTACACTCTTACAAACAAATAAGCCCATGTCTAAAGTATATTTTCAAAATAGTGTAGCAGATTTAGTTATAATATCCAAGCAGTGCTGTTGGATTTTGTGTTGTCTTGAGAGAGGCATATTCTCCAGCCATTGTCATTGTAGTAAATCTGATGGACAAAACTTTTAGCCAATGCCAACACGATCCAACAACGTGTGTTCTGTTCATCTTCTGCATGTGTGTACACGTACACAGACGTACATCTGCCTCGACCACATAACTGCACAGCAAGCCATTTGATAAATGTATGAAATAATCGGGGAAAAAGCACAAACACGGCAGAGATGCCAAGTTCAGCAGCAGCAGACAAACGGCTAGTGGTGACTGCAGCGGCAATCCACCTGTCACTCAAGTGACCACGCCCTTAATTATGCAGAATTTTAAGGCTTAATATAATTTAAATAGATGAGTTATAAAAAAATTAATCCCCCTCACAGTTGTCATGAAGAGCAAAATTAGCTTTGCAGACCAAAACCACGATTTGTACCAGGCTATAAACATTTTTTTTTTTTTTTTTACTATAAAGTTGGGCATTATAACATGGGGCTTAATGAGATTCTGCTGTCTTTTGGAGCTTGTCCCTAGAGGCCAGTCGATGAATTGCAGTTTAAGTCATTTCTGTATTGGCTTCAAGAGAAACTGGGGGAGGTTTCCGCTTGGTTGTAACGCTGCCCATTAGCTTATTGTTTCGCCGCTGTTAAAACTCCCATGCAAAGCCTACTCATTCATGTAGTCTATTAGGGAAAATACGCTATCATTCTTAATACCCCCCCATGCAAATGTGTAGCTGCCATATATAATTCACATTTCGATTATTTACTTTTATAAAAAACAACAACAACAACATAATACATAGGCCTATTAAGAAATAAATAAAATATTAGTAGCCTACTGCATTAAAGCACAGTCCATGAAAAAGTAAACAATTTTGACATTTACTGTACCGTTTGAATTCATTCTAAACAGCAAATGCTTACGTGAATGCGTACATTTACTATATGTGGTTATGTATGTGATTTTTAAAAATCTTATTGATAGTATTATTTTAATCTCCACATGACTGCTACTCATGAAATCAAGCTGTGATACGTCCACTCCATAACATGTGAAAATCTATGGATATAGCACCACTTAGCGGTCAAGAACAGAAATGAATTTCCCGCCGCAAACCGTGACGGTACCCGTGGTGACAAAAATATTAAAGTGGTCACATTTAAATTCATTTCATTATTTAAATGTGACCACTTTAATATTGTTAGTTAAAGTTATTTGTTTATTTCCATTCATATAACTTTTCATGAAACGTACAGTGTCTCTGTCAGCATCGTGCAAAAAGTGCAAAGTGCATGTGAATTAAAAACAAGTAGTGCTTTGCAGTTTTTGCACGATGCAATTTATTAAATAAAAAATGATTTGCTGGACTTCTTTAGTCTGTATTGGATATAGTGCACGGCCAGCAACCTTCTTGATCATTTTCAAGAACTCCCTTGGCTTTACACACCTGGAGTAAACGGATTCCTTGTCTATTTGGAGCGCAACCGTTTTTTTTCTAGTTTTAAGTTCTCGGTGTGAAAAAGCATAATTTAGAAATTAATATTTTCATTTTTCCTAAAACAAAATCTAAAACAAAATTTTCAGGGACATCTTCAACACCTCCATCATCATCATCATCATCATCATCATCATCATCATCATCATCATCATCTGCTGCTTCTTTCTCATCAGTCCAATCTTCACCGTTCACAGGCGTTTCCAGAACTTCTACATCACTGGCGTCTCTGAACACATCATCAGGTGATCTTGTGCTGAAATACAAACATGTGATCAATGGGTGTAACGCCCCCTATAGCTGAAATATATTACTAAACAAAAAAATATTTTCAACTCTAAAAGAAATAATATTATTACATTTAATACATTTTAAATAGATAATATGTAAATTATATTGTATATGTGTATTATAAATTAGCAATAATAACCCAATCATTCTCATTTGCATATTGAGTTGAATCTACATTTTGGTGGTTCGTTATGGAATGGAAAAGCTGCTGAAATAAATAAATAAATAAATAAATAAATAAATAAAAATGTAAAAAAGTAAAATAAATAATAAATACATAAATACACAAAGAAATGTAAAAAATAAAAACTTTAAACGTTTAAACTTTTATTTCCTTATTTATGTATAATTGTATTTTCCCCACATGTATTTTTTTTTATTTATACATTTATTTATTCACATTTTTATTTATACACACATTTATTTATATATGTATTTATACCTACATTTATTTATTTATACATTTCTTTGTACATATAGTAATGTATAAATAATGTAAAATAGGTAAATTAATTATTAATCAACGTGAAAATAATTAAATGTAGATATAAATACAGATATAAATAAATACATGTGGAAATAAATAGATGTATAAATACATAAATGAAAAAATAAATGTGGAAAAATACAATTAAGGCAATAAAGGTATACATATACACTTTTTTACATTTCTTTGTTTATTAATTAATTTATACATTTATTTATTTTTGTTTTTTTACATTTATTTCTATATGTATTAATTAATTAATTAATTTCAGCAGCTTTGGCATTCCATTGTGGAAAACATGTTTATTTAAGTGAAGAATATGCTGTTTGTACATACTTGCTGTTATATATGGTTCAAAAAGTCTATTTAGTACAAACTATCTGGTACATTCTGTTATATACAAACTGATGCACATGTGTGAGACAAGATTGTTATTTAAATGGTATGCATGAACGTACAATGTAAAAACTAAACCCATTTGAATTTTTGGTCATTAGGCTTCTTTTTGGGATTTTTTGATTGGTCATTGGGCAGGTTTTGTTACTCAGATCTGGCAACCCTGAAAATCCAGTATCATGGTCTGGTCAATCCTACTCTAAACGTCAAGCT
Organism: Megalobrama amblycephala; assembly: GCF_018812025.1. Classification (NCBI taxonomy): domain Eukaryota; kingdom Metazoa; phylum Chordata; class Actinopteri; order Cypriniformes; family Xenocyprididae; genus Megalobrama; species Megalobrama amblycephala. The sequence goes on along the minus strand of NC_063054.1, from coordinate 1,161,206 downwards.
ACGCTCATGATCTGATCTGATATTCAGCTTAAAGTGATCAGATTCTCTGATTATTTCTCCTGTGTTTTCAGGCTCTTCTCTGATCGTCCCTCTGGTTCTGGTTCTTCTGGTTCTGATCATCGCTGGACTCTCATTACTGTTTCTCTGTAAGAAGCATCAGTCTCATGGTAAAACTCATTCTTAACTACTTTATATGTACAAACTCTCCATTTACACCCAGTTTAAAACAGTTCCCTTTCGGAACGTGTCTAAGCAAGGTGATTATGGCTAGCACTAGTGCTATGTCTTTTAGGCAGTGTGTTCCTCCGTGTCAGCGTTATCTGACCCCTGAATACACACACTATATGTGGGTTATGTGCATGGGTGAGAAGCATGCACACTCAGTCCTTGAGGGGGCTGTTTGCATCCAGGCTTCGAGCAATGATGAGCAAGACGAGGCTGATGAGAACGATGATATTTCTGAGCGCTTTCAGCCCGTCTGCCCTGCATATGACGAGTTATTGGATATCCTGCGCTATGGTGAGATTTGATCTGCCATGGAAACATGAGAAGCACGAGCTCCCTCATAGCCTCCTCGATAAACATTTCCTGTCGGGACATAATCGTCCTGCTCGTACGAGAATTCCCTTTCTCCCAGATCTTCATGCTGAGGTGGAGAGATCTTGGGGAAAAGCCCTATTCAGCCTGCATCCATCGCACTCAGGCGAATTATGCTACTATTGAGGGAATGTGGGAATATGGGTATGCATCAATGCCTCCGACCGAAGAGACACTGGCTAGCTATGTCTCGTGGGTAAGGCATCAGCATTGAAGGCTCCACCTCTGCCTACTAAACCTTTGTGCATATGTGGCAGCAGGTCAGGCTGGAGTGGCGCTGCACACAATGGCTGTATTTCAGACCTACCAGGTTGATCTGCTGAGGGACCTGAACCAGGACCAGGGCCAGGGCCAGGGGCTCCCCGAGGCTGTAGAGAAGATGTGCTACACCACAGACTTGGCTCTCCATGCCACTAAACAAACTGGTGGCTACGGAGAGACATCTTTGGGTGAACCTGGATGACATGAAGGAGAAAGAGAAAAACTTTCTTCTCGATGCACAGCTTTCACCATCTGAGCTTTTCAGCACATTCTTTGAGACAGTGGTTGGGAAGTTCGGAAAGCCAAAGCCAAATTACGCTTCTTTTAAGACCTTTATACTGTGCCGGTCCAGGTTCATGCCTCAGCCTGCGGGGGGGTCTGATCCATCCCAGTCTCAGGACCAGAGGCAGGACCAGAAGGCTAGCGTTGGAGGAGGCATTAAGCCAGGTGGAGAAGAAAAGATCTGAGGGAAGTGATCCAAGGTAAATACGATCAGCGTTTTAGGGTCCCAAAATAACAGGCCAAATAACATCTGACTCCTTCCTTCCCTCCATTCCCTGACTATGTCAGGTGGAACTCTGACACATTTTTACATCTGGCCCTGAAGCTGGACCTATGATGTTTTTGGTGGTTTGTTTTTTATTACAACATCTGACTTACTGATGGTTCATCAGCGGCTGGCTCTGAGTGCGTTGTCTCATGCCAGAGGTTAGGCTTTTTTAAAGCCTCCTCAATAAGCTGTTTTTGGGCTGTTTTCAAGTTGTTAGACTCCCTTTTGGAGCCTCCTTGGCTACTGCTTTATAGAAACTGCTCGTCCATAAAGCTCTGCCTGGGGTGGCATCAAGTGTTAGGTACTCTGTGTGCCTCCTTGATAGGATCTTGGCTGAGTCACTAGGCTTCTCTGGAGCCTCCTCAGCTGCTATTTTATTTTACGTTGCTTACAGTAGCGCTAAGGTTTAGGCTCTCCTTTTTGAGCCTCCTCTGGTGAATTTAGGTTGGGCTGAGCCCTAGTTATGTTTTTAGTGTCAGGTTGATAGGCCCTCTCTTGGCCTCCCTGACAGGCTTTTATTGTAGTTAGGCCTCCTTTAGGCCTTTGTCCTTAGAGCTCGTCCTGGCTCTAAGTTGTTAGGTCATGGTGTAAGTTCTTAGGCTTTCTGCGAGCCTCCTTGGTCACTGTTTTTATTCATTGTTTTGTTTGGCTTCCTCTCACTGTAGAGAGTAATTTTTAGAGGCCTTTGCTCTTCCGAGCTACTTTATTTTGTACAGCTTGCTAGCACTTTCTTGTAGCAGTCAGAGGTTAAGTGTTAGGTTCGCTGTGAGACTCCTTAGCTATTGCGCTAGGACAGCATTGTGAGTTGTAGGCCCTCTGTGTGCCTCCTTGCAAGATGTCCTGAGCATGGGGTGATGTTAGGTCTCCTGTCTACTTAAAGAGTTGTCATGCTGACACCTCTAAACCTAGAGCTTGGTTTAGTATGTTTTTTAAGTTGCTAGGCTCTCTGTGAGCCTCCTTGGCTACTACGAATATCACTACGAATATTGAAGCCTCCTGGGTAGTAGGCTCGGTGAGCCTCCTTGCAAGTTATCTTAAGAATGGGGTGTTGTTAGGTCTCCTCTCAATTCAGAGAGTAGTCATACTGATGCCTCCACTCCTAAAGCTCAGCCAGGTATGTTGAGTTGCCTTCTTGGCTTCTGCAAGCATTGTCAGGCCTCCTCTCACTAGAGAGAGTTACATTTATTGAGGCCTCTGCTCCCTTGAGCTTAGCGGCTAAGGTCTGCTAAGTTGGCAGGCGTTCTGTGAGCCTTCTTAATTACTGTGAGAGAGAGTTATATTTATTGAGGCTTCCCCTCCTTTGAGCTCTGCTTGGATAGTGATTGTGAGTTGTAGGCTCTCTGTGAGCCTCCTTGTAAGCTCTCCTGAGCGTGGAACATAGTTAGGTCTCCTCTCGTTTTGGGAATAATTGTATTGAGGTTTCTACTCTGTGGAGTTTTTGAGCCAGTATTTTAAGACAGCATAGCTTTTTGAGCCCTATCTGTATTACCATAGAGTGTCGCCTCTCATTCCCTATTCTCAGGGAACCATGGTTACATGCATAACCTGAGACATTTTCCCACTTTCTGTCACCACCTATTGGCTGCAATGAGACATGAGCAAAATACAGACACTTGATGATGTGTGAAAACATTTACACAAAACATCAGTGTTGAATTGTGATATACAGTAATGTCATTAATTTAGGATGCTTGTTTTTGACAGGTGGTGATTCATCATCTCAGACTGGACCAGGAGAACATGAAGTGGTGAGTCCAGTTACTGTATTGATTTTTATTCATAATGATATTAATCTCTAATGCCTTCCATCCTGATGATCTTCAGAGCTGTAAATAATTTCTCTGTCTCTCCTCAGGTTTCTCACACTGGTTGTGTTTATGAGGAGATTAAAGACACTCACAAACAATTACCCACAAACCCCTCTGATTCGTCTGACTTTCTATATGCCACTGCCCAATTACCCACAAACCCTTCTGTTTCTTCTACAATAGTTCAGAAAGCCACTGGTGACTCTCAGTGCTGCATCACATCTGCTGAGGATCTGAATTACGCAGTGGTGAATTTCCACAAGGAATCAGACCCTGACAGTGTCGGTATCAGGAATAATCAGGATTACAGTGAATATGCTGCTGTCAATCATCTCACTGCTTCACGAGCCACATCAGAGAATATAAATTGCTGAATGTTTTTATCACCTTTTTTTGTGTTTGTTTCTTGTTAGTCTTCCTCAGTGATGACAACATTTTTATCTGCATTGACAAGATGTTCAGATGGTGTGATATGTCAAGTCAAGTCCTTTATTTAAATAGCACTTTTTACAATGCAGATTGTGTCAAAGCAGCTTTACAGTGATAACTAGTATATAATTTTGGCTGCACAGAAAATTGTGTCATTGTCCAGCTTAAGTAAATTCAGTATTGATTCATTCCATTGTAAGAATGAATAATTATTAATTTAGTTAATTTATCTATATCAGCACTGGAGTAAACAGTGATGTCATCATCCAGCTCAGTTCAGTTTGCATACAAGGGTGTCGATGCAGACAGATCAAAACATTGTCGAATATCAAATGAGTATCAACATGTTTGATCGCTACAGTTCTGTAAAGGTGAAATTGTTTCACACTGTGGAGGGCATTATCAACCCTGAAGACCACCTGAAGACCTTAAAAGATGTGGAGGTATTTACCAGATCACAAATTACAAATGCTACATCGATATACTTCAAGACATCACAGATGGACAATGACAGATACCACAGAAGTATCAAGATAAAACCGATTTATTTGAAAAAAAGAAAACAAATCTGTGGAGTTTCATAATCTATACGGGGCTAGTGGGGGTCACGGTGTCATACGTGCAATCCCACGCCAAAATTCAGACTCTCTAACACCAACAATATTCATCCAGAGCAAATGAAACAAGGAGGGTTTGTGTGTAATGTGCTGTCAGAGAGATGAGAGAGAGCGAAAGAGAAGCTGGAATCGTGTGTCTATTTTCTGTAATGATGGTTTGACCTGTGAATTTTAAGAATTTAAAGATATCTCAGAATCTCAAAGAACTATGGATTACACTGATTTCTAAATCGGGTAAAGAATAGGTGCAAGAGGCTGTGCTGTAGTATTGTGAATTGCTTACAACCCCTTCAGCCTTGAATTATTCACAATACAGCACACCTCCAGTACCTTATTGCTTTTATAAAATTTTTAAAAAACAATACAAGTATTAAAACCAAAAATGTATATAAATTAATGTTACATTTTCAAAGTAAATTAATTAAATGCTGTCATCATTAAATGTTCCTGTAACATCACGTCTCATCTTGTGGAGCTCAGAAACAGAGAACAGGAACTGATCTCATCTGCTGTCATTTATTTTTGTTATGTATGATATTTTCATACATCTGCTTTTCTCTCAGCATGAGAAAACACCTGTTGTCCGTCTTTTCATTTAAAACAGACCAATCCATGGCTTGCGCGCGAGTTTGCAAGTGTCATTACAGTGTAAACTGATGGACATACAGTATCATACATGAAACGAAACTATTAAATACAGTAAGGTGCAGACTGCAGGTAAATGAGGCCCAAATCAGATTCTTGTTCTCCAATGTGACTCAGATCTGTTTTTGTCGATTTTCGATGGGTCACTTAGCTAAATCCAATAGAGGTCAGATGTTTTGCATTGTGACCTCAGTCTGAACAGTCATATCAGAATTAATGTGACATTTATTACGTCACTTGAGATCAACATTCCTCACAATTCTGCACTCATGGGAGTCACTTCAAAGATTTTACAAACATTGTTGATTTTACATTTATGAATGAGGAATTTAGCCAATCTGAAAAGGTTAGTGTTGTGTACAGTCTTTCTTGAGGACACCAAATGTAACTTGATACAGCTAATGGGGTTTACATGGATGTTGATTCAGGATTTTGTTGTGCAACTGAGACCAGAACAACTTTGAGTAGTTACAGTCAAAAAAGATGTGCTCATTAGTTTCAATGTCATTCTCACAAAATTCTAACCTCAGGAATTCTTTGGACGGATATATGTCATTTATTATTTTAAAATGAAGTTCTTTAACTGTAGGGAAAATTGGAAAAGTAAGGTAATCTCCTTCAAGTCCTTCAAAATCTCAAAATCTTTAACAATAGTGACGTCTGAGCCGATCTGGATGAAGAATATCAATGAAGACACTTCTAATAAGCTGATGTTGTTACATTCATGATCTCTAATAGAATAGTTACTAAACATAGGGATGAGAGAGAGAATTTCTCAGAATAGTGTGAAAGAATCCAATATCACCTTGTTTTGAGGTATGGCATTTATAACTGTGTGAAACTCCTTAGGATGGCATATGAACCCATAAAACAGAAAAAACAGAAATCACTGTAATTGAGAATATTACCATAACTGTCCATCATATCCAGTAAAGCAATATATACAACAAATGTGAATACCTCGAGCATGACGTCACAGTGCAGCAGGTGTGAAAGGCAACATGTTCACCAAAACATTCTTAGCCAGCTGAAAAATGCCTGGCGCTCTTCTGAAAACGGCCAGCTGGTGGCGCTTGAGAGCGCAGTGTTTTCCAGCTGAGACACTTTGGTTGCCATGATTTGGAATAATATGTGTTAATATCTCATTTTTGTGTTGCACAATCCTGTTGTGGACTTGGAAAGTCAGCGTCAATGAGAATTACTTTAAGGCAGGGCTGTAAACACTGTAAACTTCTCAATCATTAGAAATGGTACATGGTACAAACTACTCAACAAACTGAAATTAAATTGAAAACTTGCCATTAATTGATTAATATTATATGATATTCATAACTGAATGTGAGACAAGAAACATTTTGAATTTTTGTCATATTAGAAATACAAATGAGAGTGAATATATGTTTAAAAAACATTATGTGCAAATAGTTTAAATTGATTATGTCACATCTAGTTCTGGTTTTGGTCATGTTTCATGTCTCGTTGTTATGTTTATAGTCTTGTTCGAAGGTTTAATATCTACAAACAGACACAGAGCACACCTTGATCCACAGGTAGAGGAGGGGTGTTCTTTCTGTGGGCAAACAGAAACTGTCTTTCATGAATTTTAATTTTTTACTGTGGTAGACTTGAAGCTTCGTTATCTCAATTGGAAGAATGATGTAGAATTTTAGGAGAAGCAAATCCACATGATGCTTAATTTTTAGTTTAGGCAGGCCAAAATGGCAATCTGGCTATCAGGCAAAGGTAAACTAAATGGTATGAGCTCAACTGATGTAGAGTCAATTTTAAAGGGTCTAATATAATCAAGGTTAAAGGAGGAATATGCTTATTATCAACTGGTCACTGCATCCTCTCTCTCTCAGAGGAAGTGGGCGTCACATTCAGCACCTCATGTTGAACATGTAACCAGGAAAGAAACACTCAAAACTCATCTGAACACACATCGAGAGCTTCAGAAGAACTGAATCTACTGACAACAGAGAAGATCATTTATTAAGGGAGAAGAATGAAGATCATCTTGACTTTCACTCTGCTGATGATTCCTGGTAAGAATCTGAACTCAAGTCCTGATCAACAATCACATCAGAAGAAGCAGAACAGAGATTAAATAATGAACAAAAGTCTTTATCTAGAACTAACATGGTGAAATTACCTTTAAAGACACTTTAAAATGAATCTCACTTTGTTGTAGGTGTGGTGATCTCCATGAGAGTGACGGGATATTCAGGAGGAGGAGTCACGATCACATGTGGATATGATAAATATTATACAGAAAATGCAAAGTATTTTTGTAAAGGACAGTGGTCAACATGCACATATAAAATCAAGACTAAAGAGAAAAATAAATGGGTTCAGGAGAATAGATTTTCTCTATATGACGACACAACATCAGCAGTCTTCACTGTGACCATCAGAGATCTGAAACAATGGGTTTCTGGGACGTACTATTGTGGAACTGAAAGAGTTGGACCAGATCTCTACACTGAAATGGATCTGAAGGTTATAACAGGTGAGTAACTGAGACCCTCAAACCCGTGACGATCTCCAGAACATCACGATACTCAACACTGACTGTAATTACTGCCGTTCACACGTCTAACTCATATCAGACACCATCAATAACCTTTTGATCTCCTGATGGAAGATTTACACTCATATCAAATGTTGCAGCAAAGTGACAGATAAATGTGTTTATATTGAGAACAAAATGACACAATATCTGGACATTAAGAAGGGTGACCCGCTTTCATTCATTTATGCATTATTTGACAGAATTCATGAATTCATCTGGTAATTCTAACATTGCTGCTCTTTATTTGGATCTGAAACAGATGATTGTTGTGTGAAGAGCATCAGTCTATCAGCTGCTGCAGGAGGATCTGTGAACATCAGCTGCAAATACCCACAATCCCACAGTAGAGATGTGAAGTTTCTCTGCTGGAGATCTGGAGATGATCTCTGTGCTGAAGAGACGTCTGTGAATCAGAGCAGAAGATGGAGTCCTGAGGGAAAGATCCGGCTGTATGATGACAGAGAAGAGCAGCTCCTGACGGGAAGCATCAGTCATGTGACTGAACAACATTCAGAATACTGGTGTGGAGTTCAGTCTGATCAAGGACACAAGAGCTTCATCACACGAGTCCTGATCAGAGTTACAGGTACGGATGATTTTCTCAAGCTCATTGAAAACCACGACTAACATCTATTCAGCAGATCACTGGATCTTATTCATCATGTTGCTTGAAAGTTTAAAAAGGTTTGAAACTGATTCTGTCTGTTTAACAAAGTAAAACTGCTGTTCAAAAGAGGAAGTATAAAACAAACTGCAATTCCCTTTCATGGGGACTTGAGTTGTGAATCATTGCCACAGTTATATATATGGTAACACTTCACAGCTCAAGCTGCCAGTTCTTTTACCACACTTGTACTATAGTTAACTGCAGTTTAAGGGAGCTCATTCAGTATTGACAGTATCATCCTGTACTGGATTCAGTGTGCGGCCAGAAACCTTCTTGATCTTTTTCAAGTATTCCCTTGGCTTTACACACCTGAAGGAAAAGGATTTCTTGTCTATTTGGAGCGCAACTGTTTTTCTAGTTTCACTGGTTCACTGGTTTTTATTTTTTTTTCTAGGCTTGATTGTGTTTATGGGGTGCAGTTTAACATGTCTTACAGGAACACTCCACTTTTTTTGAACATTTTCCAACTCCCCTAGAGTTAAACAGTTGAGTTTTACCGTTTTCAAATCCATTTAGCCGAAAAGTGGCGGTACCACTTTTAAGCATAGCTTAGCATAGTTCATTGAATCTGATTAGACCGTTAGCATCTCGCTCAAAAAGAGTTTCAATATTTTTCCTATTTAAAACTTGATTCTTCTGTATTTACATCGTGTACTAAGACTGACGGAAAATAAAAAGTTGTGATTTTCTAGGCCGATATGGCTAGGAACTATACTCTCATTCCGGCATAATAATCAAGGAACTTTGCTGCCGTACCATGAGTGCAGCAGGTGTAATGATATTACGTAATGAAATGACAAGGAGGCAGCCTCATGCAATACAAAGTCAATGGAGACGGTTGGATTGGGCGTGGTCTTCAGATTATGACGCGTGTCTCTGTCTCTATATGCCGTGCAACATGGCCTCGCCCACTTTGTTGTGTGTTCCCGGGGGCGTGTTTTGCAGGGTTTATGATGTCATCAACCCGGGAAGAAGCTCGTTGTAGTCGTTTCTGTAGGCATTAAACTGCCATAACTTTAAAAGACAATAACTTTGTTTGCACTGAACTTTCAGCGCTGTAACTTTGCAGATACTGTTTATGCTCAAGCAGCAACATTACACACTAACTAAAGTGAAATCACATTGAACCACCCCTTTAAGTTCTAGGTGTGAAAAATCATAATTTAGAAATTCATTTTTTCATTTTTCCTAAAATTCTCAGGGACATCATCATCATCATCATCATCATCATCTGCTGCTTCTTTCTCATCATTCCAATCTTCTACATCACTGGCGTCTCTGAACACATCATCAGGTGATCAATGGGTGTAACGCCCCCTATAGCTGAAATATATTACTAAACATAAAAATAAATCATATTTTCAACTCTAAAATGAATAACACTATTACATTTAATACATTTTAAATAGATAAATTGTAAAAGTAAATAAATAATAATAATAATAATAATAATAATAATAATAATAATAATAACCCAATCATTCTCATTTGCATATTGGATTGAATCTCAAATTTGGTGGCTCATTATGGAATACCAAAGCTGCAGAAATAATAAATAAGTAAATATACAAAGAAATGTAAATAATAATAATAATAATAATAATAATAAACTATATGTATTTATTGTGTTGTTGTTGTTGTTGTTATACTTTTTTTTCTTATTTATTTCAGCAGCTTTGGCATTTTTTTTTTTTTTTTTTTATTTGCTTTTTTAAAAGAGGACAATGCACATTAATTAACACAAGAAACAAGTCTCTTATGTAAATGTGCCAGATTTAGCCATTCTGGTTAATTTTCATCTGCAGTCCCTGGCAGGTTGATGGTAAACACACACACAAAAGCAAAAAAAATACATACAAAACCAAAAGCAAACAAGAAACCACTATTTATGAAGACATATTTGATTATCCAATAGCCACCCTTTTATCATTTTAGAGAAAGAAGCAAGAAAATACTGACTGCCCAAAAGCACTTCTTCTATGAGGTATTATACAGTCCCCTCTAGTAGTGGCTCTAGTAGATGAGTTAAAATTTTGTTTAATAAATTAATTAAGTGGTGGTGGGGTCATATCATGCAAAATTTTATACACAAGTAGGATATCTGCAAATTTAATCATATTTTCCCAACTTAAAAACCCATATTTACTTAAAATTTTACAATGATGATATGAATTAGACCTTTTGTCCAATATTTTCAAAGCCTGCTTATAGAATATTTCTAATGATTGGTTAAATTATTCCTAATATGTCTAAAATTTACCAAATTAAATTTAATTCTATTTCCAACTTTTTTAACTTGTTTTTTACATGTGAGTTGTGAATCAAGTACTGTACCTAAATATTTATACTCATGAACCACTGATAACCTTCTACCTGGATTCCATTGTGGGAAACTGACTGTAAAATATGTATTTTAGGTATGGGAATGGCATGTTTTGATATTTGGGATATGGTCATTAGGCTTCTTTTTGGGATATTTTGATTGGCCATTGGGCAGGTTTTGTTACTCAGATCTGGCAACCCTGAAAATCCAGTATCATGGTCTGGTCAATCCTACTCCAAACGTCAAGCTACGCTCATGATCTGATCTGATATTCAGCTCAAAGTGATCAGATTCTCTGATTATTTCTCCTGTGTTTTCAGGCTCTTCTCTGATCATCCCTCTGGTTCTGGTTCTTCTGGTTCTGATCATCGCTGGACTCTCATTACTGTTTCTCTGTAAGAAGCATCATTCTGAACTACTTTAGATGCAGAAACTCTTCAGTTTAAAACAGATTTCTTGATCTATTTCCCACTTTCTGTCGCCACCTATAGGCTGCAATGAGACATGAGCAAAATACAGATACTTGATGATGTGTGAAAACATTTACACAAAACATCAGTGTTGAATTGTGATATACAGTAATGTCATAAATTTAGGATGCTTGTTTTTGACAGGTGGTGATTCATCATCTCAGACTGGACCAGGAGAACATGAAGTGGTGAGTCCAGTTACTGTATTGATTTTTATTCATAATGATATTAATCTCTAATGCCTTCCATCCTGACGATCTTCAGAGCTCTAAATAATTTCTCTGTCTCTCCTCAGGTTTCTCACACTGGTTGTGATTATGAGGAGATTAAAGACACTCACAAACAATTACCCACAAACCCCTCTGTTTTATCTATCTGTGTTTACTCTACAGTTCAGAAAGACACTGGAGACTCTCAGTGCTTCATCACATCTGCTGAGGATCTGAATTACACTGTGGGGAATTGTTTGGTGAATATCAGGAATAATCAGGATTACAGTGAATAGAGCAGAGAATATAAATGAGCTGAACGTTTTTATCACCTTTACTTTGGCATTAAGATTTTAAGTGTTTTTTGTGTTTTTCAGTGATGCTCCTTTGCCTTATATTTTAAGTCCTGTAGAAATTAGAGAGGAACTGGCTTTTGTGCCAAGGAAAAAACAAAATGTTAGCTTGACAAAGTTTCTTCATGAAGATGTGGATTTTGTGAAACATGATTTCTCAATGTCTGGTAATAGTGTAGGAAGATATGTGTTTGACAAGAAATGACATTTGGAGAGATTTCAATGACAGTGGTGACGAGTGACAATTCCTGTGTTTATATTTTTTGCTGCAACAAGAAGACAAAACTCTGTGAACGTGCATGGCCTATTCCTGAGTCTGAGCATCACATGTACTATGACATGAAATTTTTGTTTCAGTTGTTTCAGTTTGTATGCTTGACATCAATTTTACCTGTAGATGTTCAGATGGTGTGACATGTATGATTGCTACAGTAAAGGTGAAATAGTTTCACCCTGAGGAGGGCGTTACCAACCCTGAAGACTGCCTCTTAAGTCCATCCACATATTACAGGCATTAAAACATCTTCAGATCGGTACATTCGCTACATTCATTCACCATGTCTCAAGAATCTCCATCTGTCTACTGCTTCAGCAACAGCCCTGAGACTGATGACAACACCCCACCGCTGGAGCTCCAACTACAAACCTTAAACCTGCATGGATCTGGATTATCACAACATGACCTTCCTTACAACACAAATAAAGCCTGTGTTGTTGAGTTGTTTAAAAGTTAGCAAATGGAGGTATTTAACAGCTACAAACTCAAAATGCTACATCAATATACTTCAGGACATCACAGATGGACAATGCCAGATACCACAGAAGTATCAAGATGAGATCGATTGATGTGAAGAAAGAAAATGAATCTGTGGAGTTTCATAATCTATATGAGGCTAGTGGGGGTCATGGAGTCAACCCAAAATTAGGGCTATCACCATTATGAAATCCGACTTATGATTAATTGTCTGAAAAATAATTGCGATTATGCTGATTAGTTGTTAGTTTTAAGGCTTTTTCATGCCTTTTTTGTGTGCTTCATTCATTCATTAAATAATTGCGATGAATTTAATCCTTTAAAAGTTATCATTCTGCAAGATTACAGTTAATACCTCTAAATATTAAAGTAATTTAATGCAATAAATAACTGAAACAATCACAACAATCTGGCCAATAACAGAAAAGGTCATAAATGCACATATACATATATATATATATATATATATATATATATATATATATATATATATATATATATATATATATATATATAGGGTTTGGCAAAAATACATCAAAATGTATCTTAAAATAAAATACCAACTACCTTAATTTTAAGTGCATCAAAATAAACTACAAAATACAGCAGCCACACCATGTATCAAAATAAACTACTGTATATATATATATATATATATATATATATATATATATATATATACAGGGATGGGCAGTATTTATGATAAATGTATTTCAAATACAAAATAGTATTTTGTAATTTGTATTTGATAGGGTTGATGAAAATGGCTTTGTATTTTGTATCAAAATACTTTAGTGTTTTGTATGTTTGTATTTTTAAAATATTGTAAAATACTTTTAAGAAGTCTACCTGATGACATCATCAAATTGCAGCCTCTGATTGGTGCCTACTCTATAGTTTGCAGAGACTTGTTGAGATCAGAACAGAATATTGATCCATATGGAAGAAGGTGGCGAAAGTAAGAAACGTGCAGGCTGCCAGCTTTCCATCAATCTTTTGCATAAATTGCTATAATTTTTAACAGTTCATGTTAAGTTTTGGTATTCATTTTGGTATCCTAGGCTAAATAGTTTACCAATTTACATAATGTTCTTGAAAACTATTACACAGTGCAGCAGCCCAATATATTTATGATTAACAATCAAATGATTAATTAGTTATAAATTAGTTGCTATGAATACAGGTGCCATCAGTTGTCTTCTTATGAATGACTTTGTTTGTCACTGAGTCAGTGTTGCTGATGCAAAGTAGGCCCTTTGTTACCAATCACCAAGTAACTAAATTAGGATACAATTATGTGTCATTCGCAAACATTAAACTGTTGGTTACTTTAAAACTAACCTTCATCTGGGAGATCACAGGGATTTGTGAATATTTGATCTGTTAAAGCCACAATATGTAAATTTTCGCAGCTAAAGGTCGCACATTCAAAACAAAGGCGTAGCTTGATGACACCTTGAATTCACAGAATCATGGGATGTGTTGTCTTCACGTCTGCAGTCGGTGGAAAAGAATCTGGATGAGACTCGGGCAGAAATCATGTTCATGGATGAGATTAACATTACTGTAGTATGAAGCAGAGCAGGGCCGAGTGCTGTGAGAGCTGAATGAAGCCACTGGAGTGATTGCTAATGAGACACGAGCGCAACAAACGTCTCGACAGCAGCTTTGAACTTTTATTATGTCACAGTCGCCGCTTCCACTTCTTCTGCTCAAGCGAAAGTGGGGTAAAGCAGCGCTGTCTTATCATATCAGATACATTTGTGTGTTGAAAGTTGTTATAATGCTACTCTTTTGCGAAGAAATTTCATGCTCCCTTGTAAAAGTATTTTTTAGTATTTTTAAAATACAAAAAAAAAAAAAAAAAAAAAAAAAAATATATATATATATATATATATATATATATATATATATATATATATATATATATATTATTGGTCATGCAATTAATGTATCTTCTTATTAAAATCAATCCATTTCAAGTTATTCAGTTGGCCAATAATGTAATTAAATCTTCCCAATTAGCAGATGATAAGGCAATTTGATATCTGATATACACATTTACAATAATATTCCACTTTCATTAATGGTGATAAGCACTGAAATTACATACAGTCATTAAGCAGTCGCAGAAGTTAAACATGATATGAATTTAGATAGTGGATGTGCTGCTTTTGATCACTTTTCCTGTGAAATGCTGTTTTAATGACAGCGAGGAGTGATAGGACAATAACTCCTCTTTAAACTAATCTGCAGATAAAATATTTTAGCGAGAACGATGATCAGTGATGCACACTTACTTCGATATTATGGTAGACACTGCTGGATTCAATGGTTGAACAGTTCATTGTCCAGTTTGAACAGGTTCAATGATAATATCTGACTGTAGAAGAGCAGCTGCAGGAGGTGTTGATGTCGTGTGATCTTCAAATAAATATGAAAAATACCACTGTATTTGAAGGATACAACTTGAAGAAAAGCTTGAAGATTTGCACGTTTTGTCTTTTAAAATACTTTGTCAGTGACACACTGAGACAGACAATTGTATTTACACTGTAATAAACAAGTAGACCGATCTGTTTCCACTAAAAACAGCCTATAAACATCCTAAAAGATGTTCACATTATCAGCAACACTGCATGAATTTGATTTATTTGTTTAAAACAATTAAAATACTATTTGACCAGTGGAACTGAATGAATCAACTCTATTCTGAAAACTTTAAATGAGAAGTATTTTATACAATTTTGTTTTAATGGATATTTTGATATATTTATTCTAAAACATAAAGAGGATATTGGATGATCTTTATCAATGTAATGTGTGGCACAAATGGCATTTATAGTTCGTATCTAATATTTTCCAATTTCTTGTTAACCATGGTGTCACATGAATGGGAACATGCATGGAAATGATATGCAGATGCAGATAAACCAACATTTATGAATGAAGAATTTAGCAAATCCAAAAAGGTTAGTGTTGTGTACAGTCTTTCTTGAGGACACCAAATGTAACTTGTTTCAGCTAATGGGATTTACATTATGTTTTATTAACGTAGTTTCGGAGGAACAAGTTAAATAAGCTACACAATCATTATGTCATCTCATTACGTCATCTCAACCAGCTGTCAACAATCTGTAATCAACATATATACCCAATCGGCATGAGTTCAGGCCTATAGGCCTATATAATCACAGTCAAACTCACCCAAGGATCCTCGACAGTTTCCAGCATTTGGTCCCGCCCTAAGTTCCCAACATGTCCGAAGTCGCGTCCGATGAAGAATCTTTCATCCTCGAGGAATCTTTGCCACAATCCTCTGGCCTTAGGAACAATTTTTCTCCAATCCAACGGCATTATTTCGGGGGGGCGTCAGCCCAAACAAACGGGTCCGTGCATGCCAAAACGCCGAGGCCTGTCACCACATCCAAATCATCTCCTTCTGTGTATTTTCACTCCTGCCCATTCAGTCATTACTGGCATAGAGAAATGGACAACAAGGCAGCCGAGCACCAAGCTTGAGTCTCGGGCAATGCCGCCTTTTCCCGCGAAGGAACGGGCCTTCTTCCAGCGCCAGGCTGCCGCAGCAGGCCTTCAGCAAGGCGCGCCGCAGCGCAGATCCAGTTCCCAGCCAGCTCACACTCTGGTGTGAGGGGATTAACAACAGTCGAGAAATTTTTACAGAAACTGCAGTAGTACCCAGCCATCCCCAAAAACCTTCGTAACTCTCGTCGGGTGGTAGGAACTGGAAATTCCGCAATTGCTGCAACTTTAGCCTCTACCGGACGTACTTGACCTTGTCCAACCTGTTTGCCAAGATAAGTGACAGTCGCTCGGCCAAACTCGCATTTTGCCAAGTTAAGTGTTCAATTAGCTTTGTCAAGACGCTCAAACACGGTTCTCAACGAGCACATATGTTCTTTCCAATCCGTTGAATAGATAACCAAATCATCAAGATATGCGTTGCAATTCGGTACATCAGCTAAAACAACATTTACCAGACGCTGAAACGTTGCCGGTGCGTTTCTGAGCCCGAAAGCCATCACAGTGTACTGAAGGAAGTTATCTGGTGTTACAAACGCAGAGATATCTGACGCTTGTGATGTAAGTGGAACTTGCCAGTATCCCTTCAACATATCCAGTTTACTGACAAAACGAGCAGAACCGATGTTATCGATACAGTCTTCCATGCGCGGTAATGGTTAGCTGTCTGGCACAGTCACAGCGTTTACCTTGCGGTAATCGGTGCAGAATCTAAAAGTGCCATCAGATTTCGGCACAAGCAAACATGGAGAACTCCAGGGACTGCAACTAGGTTTGGCGAAACCATTCTCCAACAGATAACTAACCTCCTGACGCATAACAGACCTTTTGACTGTATTGACGCGATAAGCATGCTGCTTAATAGGGCGAGCACCATCCACAACAATATCATGCTGCAAAACATTCGTTTGTCTTGGTACATCGCTAAACAGACATTTAAAATCAGAGATTAAGTTACCAATATCGGATTGTTGGGCGAAGGTTAAATGAATAAGACATGAAGAGAGATCTTGTAATATCTCAGAGTTTGCTAACCGTACACACTGATGAGGAGCATTGCGGAGTACGACACCATCCTCATCAGCACCCGAGACACCAGGAGTGGGCGTCAGCTCTACAGCTATCGCGACGGAAGAGACAGCGGGCCCTGCAGTCTGTTCCGGAGCTTCAGATTTCTCTCTGGCATGGTAAGCTTTTAACATGTTTATGTGACACACTCTTGTTTGGTGTCTCCTATCAGGTGTGGAAAGCATATAATCAGTTTCACTCATTTTCCTTTTAACAACATACGGACCAAAGAAACGAGCCGACAAAGCTGATCCAGGAACAGGCAAAAGAACGAGCACTTCATCACCAGGCACAAAAGATCGCGCAACTGCTTTCCGATCGAACTTGCGCTTCATGTTTTTTTAGACATTAGCTAGAGATTCTTTAGCTAGCGACCAAGCAGTATGTAAACGATCCCGAAAAGTACTAACATAATCCAGTACATTAGTGTTCGGACTCGAATCAGTCATTAAAATCTTTTCCTTAAGAACTTTTAAAGGTCCCCTTACCTGATGCCCAAAGACGAGTTCGGCCGGACTAAAACCAAGAGACTCAACCCCGCAAGAGTTGGCTCTCACCATTGATTACTCTCACCATTGGCTCAACCCCGCAAGAAGCACAGTTTGAATCCTTCTCGTCTTCTTTCCAGAATTTTCACAGTCATTCCATCTGGATCAGTGTTGATCGGAGGGATTGTTTCTGTGACTTGCCGTTCTAAATTACCGTGGTGCTTCCTTGTGGTTAAACATGCAAACGTAGCTTATATATCACGTTCAGTTCGCACGCAGAATCACTATTAAACTCGGAACTTATTGTCATTGCTGTCCTGCGATTTATCAACAAATCGCTTGGAAACTTAAAGGCTCTCTAAGCGATCCTGGGCGGAGTTACTTCCTGTTGACGTTAGAAGTGTTGTCAAACAAAACAGAGGCTAGCTAGACCCTCCCTCCTCCTCCTCCTGGCCATCCCCTCCGTGCTTCTTGAAACAGTCATGAACGCGCATTTAAAATGTAAGTAGCTTGCGTATTGATGCTGCTTGTCTGTTATTGGCTGGAGCGTGTTTATTATTATTCATGGTCCAGGCTGCACCAGTTTGTTTTTATTGCCGTTTTCGGAGCTTGTGGCGACTACAGAGACCGCATTTTTTTACAGTGTGTTCAGGGGACAGGCAGCTAGTGGTTAGTGAAGAGATGTTTGCTGTATGTGACAAAAAAATGTTTTGGCCTAAAAACGCGTGACTTTGCTTAGAGCACCTTTAAAGTAATTTCTGTAACTTCAACCCACAGCTGCACTATTGGTAAAGAGACGCAGCACAGACTGGTAGGACAAAATTGTTCTTTTGCTGATGCATTCAAATAAATTTTACCGTTTCTATTCATCTGTATGTTCATCTATATTTAGAACTAACAGAAATCTGTAAGTAACGTAACGAACCATAGACGAATAACCAGTGAATAAACTGTTATGTTGTATGTTCCTACACAGTTTGATAAAGCATGGAATTTGATTTGAGTACTTTGAGTACCAGGTCTGGATAAGTATGGGAAAATA